>NC_073693.1:60520731-60820731 GCF_029784155.1 Uranotaenia lowii | reverse complement strand
TGTTAAATCCTGCAACACAATCTGATGTTTGCTTTAAAAGATATCTAAAACTCAATTTGGTTAAACATGTTTCAGAAAATTATTAAAAATGTAGTGTTTCAAAAATGGGGTAAAGGAAACAAAAAGAAATTCTCTACAATTTTTTTCACAAAAGTAAAAAGTATTTGCGGTCTTGAGAAAAGTTGATAATTAGTTTGAAACCTTAATTTTAAATATTCAAGGAGTTGCCAAAAAAAAAACAGATGTGGCCTTGTGCAATTTATCAAAACCTTTTTTAATGTGAAATTGAGCATTGAGAAGAACTGGAAAAAATACTCAATTGAGTCTGAAAAGTGTTTCATGAAAAATATTTAATTTTAGCATAAAGTTTGTAATGACATAAACGATTTTTTAATGATGGATGCAAGGTTTTAGATTTCATTTTTGCTAATTTTATTGACCATTGTGAATATTCAACATCTGTTACATGGCTTTTAACTTGATGATTTGTAAAATTATTATTCGATTCGATTTTGAAGTTAAAACGATTGGTTTCATATTCTTTACTTATTTTATTACAATTCTCAATAAAAACCCATTCTTGGGGTAGGATTTTTGTGTATCAAGATTTGAGATTCAATGCACACGGTTAATTGAATCGCAACTGAAGTTTCAATTCGTGAAGGTCATATATGTTATTCCGTAAAATGCAATGTCTTTCGCTTAGAGTGATTAAGAATAAACTTCCGCCGGAGGTGATCCAATTTTCTGACATGTTTTTAAAAACTTATTTTGTGATTTTTGATTTTTTTCCTTGTTCTGATAACTTAACTTGGAAAAAATCTCCATGGAGGACGGGGCTTAACCCCTAAAGTCCCTCCTCAATTCGCATGGCCTTGGTTTGTATTAAACCGTAGGCATCAATAACGCTTTTTGCTTCGGTAAAACATTGTTCCAGGAAACACAACTCAATTATAAAAATTCAAAAATAAAAAGAATGGGCATTTTTCAAAATTTCATGTAAAATATGACATATTGAAAGAGTTTTATATTAGGTATGAAAATTGAAAATGCAGCAAAACGTGGTGTTTGCTACTAAGCAGAAAAAAAAACTTTTGGCTGATAAGTGATAGCCCGTTTTTTTTAAACCAAGGGTAGGAGAATGTTGTTAACATCAAAAAAGTAGGTAGCTAATGGTTTGCATAGTCACACTTTTGCAATTTTTATGTAGCGTTTTTTTTTTCATTTTCCTTAGAACAAAATCAACTTAACATAATTTTGTAAACCTCTATTAAATTTGATAAGAAGCAGATGAACGAAAAACCACGAAAGTTTCCGGGATCAATTTTCCGTCAACATCACCAAAGAAGCGACACCACCACAAACCTGGAAGCTAATCTTCTGGCTTTTCGTAACATCACCCACCCACTCATGGTTCCAAGAATTAACAAACTCATCGAATATTCCCCAAACGATTGCTGCTGCAAGTCGCGCACCAACCGAAAGTGAAAAGTCAACATTTGATTGCCTGCAATTTTCGGTGGAAAACTAATGCCGGCATCGGTTTGTGGTTCTCGCTTTCAAAATCCTGATGTCCTGGTTGAGATCTGAGGAGGTTTCAAATATTTACCACACTAAAATGCAGGGCCGGATTAAGCCATCGGGGGGCCCGGGGCAATTTTTCTCGGGGGGCCCCTAAATTCGATTTTTTTTTTCAAATGCTACCCAGAAAATACAAAAGCTTTTAAACGTGTAAAAAAACTGGGGATGAGTTCAGTATACTATCTTCAAATAGCCATGTTGTTTGCGTAGAAAATAGTTTCTGGTATCTTCAAATAAAAATTGATAATCAATCACGTGCAAAAATTGCGGAAGAGTTTAGAAATTTCTTAGAAATGAAAACTGTTATTTAAGCTACAAAATGCTAAATTAAATTCTCATTTTTTTTAAAACCCTTATCACCATCTAAAATTCCCTAACTTAAAAAAAATGACCGGATAGATATTTTAAATGATTTATAATCATTAATCGTTTGGTCTGTGCTAATTCAAAAAATATTTACCTAGTGACAATTAGGAAGTATCTTGAAGATTTTAAACATAGAAAACAAAATTTAAAAAAAAAATAAGCAAAATAACTAAATCCATATTCTATAGAGTTACAGATAAATATGAGAGTTTAAAAATTCAAAACTTTAAATCACTTTATATTCAGAACCAAAATTCATTGTCCCAAATCTTAATCATAATTTCAAATCAAGTTTTGAGAAACAAAATATCAATTAAATTTAAAAAAAAAGAGATACAAAGTTACAATCAGACCAAAAGCAGAAATTGCACCTAATGTAAATTTCAATTTTATGTCTATGAAACACAAAAAAAAATCATTTCATGAGATGTTTTTGAATATGATTCTCATCAGATACATTTTTTTATCAAATTGTTATTCTTAATGTGACGAAAGTTTCATTCGATGCCCTTAAAGCCAAAGGAGTATTAGAGCAAAAATGATCGGTTGGAAAAAAATGAGAATAAAGATTGAATGTTTGAAACACAGAAACAATTATCATTGAAAAAAAATAATCAGAAACGGAATCCAAATGAGTTTAGTACTATAAACTAATTGAATTTAAAAATTGCCGATGAAAAAAAAAATCAAGTTTTTTTTCTCGATTTGTGTTGAGTATTTCCTGGTATTTGATCAATTTCGCCCAGATATTGTCCGGATTTTTGGTATCAAATGCCCGGATTTTACCAGGTTTTTAGCTAAAATAGCCTGGATTTGTCCGGCCCGGGTACGTGCTGAAAAAATTCTGGCAGCCAAAAATTCAGAAAAATGATGAAACTGAACTTCAGTAACAACACAAGATTTGAAAATCCCAATGAATTGATTCTGGAAAAAGATCATAGAAAAATTCATATTAAGAAAATCACTCGATGATACAAGCAACTCAACTATCAGATCGTTTTTATGATAATTTGAGAATGATCATTTGGAAAATGATATGCTGAATTAAGGATATTCTCTTCAGTAGATGATAAAATTTTGGTTAAATCAGTTGAAAATGTTCCAGTACAAATTTCATGTCTAAGACAGACAGACAGGAAATTCAATAAAGAAACCCTGTACTGTCGATTGTTCCAATTTAAGCAACTACAGTTTTTTTTTAAGATTTTACTTTCAAAATTAAGGAGGGAAAAGGGTTTAGAATTTTCAAACCAATGAAAATTTCAATAATAATGATTGAAAGGTGAAAAGTTATTATAATACGCGGTATTAACCCGGATACTGCCCGGGTAAAATTCTGAAATGTTTATCATAAAGCGAAATCAGCTGCAATTTAAGTGCAGTAAACCATAACTTGGAAACTTAACGTAACAACAAACATTATTTTTGTGCAAACGTTTGAATGTAATGAAAATGAGGAGATGTTTTTTTTATTTTACCTGTTCTGTAAAGAATATCGTAACTGATATGTTTCGATGAAAAATGTAAATTTGAGGTGTTTTGCCTCATATTCTTCTTAATTTTTTTTCGAATTCGGTTTTTTTCCAAAAATTTTGATATTCTCAGCTCGCAAAATGTGAGAGAGCTCCTTCACTGCTTACTCTAGGGGGCCCCTTAACTTTTTAAGACAAAAACTAATCTAGATATTTTTTTCATGTGGGTCTGTGGGCCATGTGGGTTTTTATATTTCAAGTTTTCATTCCGATTTTCTAGTTTTGATTTCTTGTCATGGATTTGTAGTAGTATGATTAAAGTAATGTTAAAACTTTTTTTCCCTCGGGGGGCCCCCCTAAGCCGGGGGGCCCGGGGGCAATTGCCCCTTTTGCCCCCCCTTTAATCCGGCCTTGCTAAAATGGCAAAACTTTGTATGGTGACGGGTGTAACAATTTCGATTTGAAAATTTTAATTTTTTTTGACGTTTAAAAAAAATTTTTTAGGAAAACATTTTAAGATTGTTTGATTTTTTTATGGAAATCCATATACATATAACAATTTTTGCCATCACCCTCGAGCTTTGGTGACATCGTTGAGCTATTCGAAGTCTTTAAAAACCCTTCTTTGTGAACAAGAACAAAATCGCGAATGATTTAGTTTTCATATCAATCGAATCTAATTTTTTCAATAAAATGTGTTTCTTCCTAGCAAACCAATACATGATCAAATTGTGTGATTTATCAAATTTGAAACGATTGGCCATTTTTCATTTCCTTCTCGGTTTTCATCCAAAACAAAAAAAATCCGGTGACATCCGCTGCACATGAAATGAAATATTGACATGTTAATTATATTCAATTCTCGTGAATCACTTTTGCCATCTTGTCACTTCCAATTCAATTTTCAAGGTTTTTTTTCGTTCCATTTTAAAGTTCAGCTAAAGAGAAGAGCCAACAATGAGTCAAAAAATAAAAAAAAATATGAAGGAAACCGGCACTCACCAAAATAATTATCACCACTCAGCTGCAGTAAATCTGCGTCCCCGAATAATTGTCAACGTTTCGACCCCTTGATCAATTGAAAATAGTCATCCGATAAAATGACACCGCAACAAAAGCAAAAGCGGCCGCGGAAACGGAAACGAAACAGCCAGAAAGCAACCAAACCAACAAATGGCTTCTCAGATTTCCTCGGAATCCGGGAAACCCGGCGGGGTTGTAATAAATTTTCCACGAAATTATTTCCACGGCCTCCGAAAAGTGTTTTTGTTTCATGGAAGATAAACCGAGCTGATTGCCAACGCATGATTTACATTCACAGGAACTTTGGGGCACTCCCAGGAACTGTTGTTTGTGGTTTTTAAATAGTGCAATTTCAGAGGAGTGCCTATAATATTACAACAATCTATTGGAAAATTCAACCTGTTTTGATACTTTTTCAAAGTTTAACCATACACTGATGACTATGAAGAAAAAAAACATTATTCTCAACTCTTAAATGCATGCCTTTTTAAAATGAGAATAGCAGTTATTGATTCAATGAAATAATGACATTTTTATTCGAATAACACAATTAAGAAGTTTGAAGTTATGGCCCACCCAAGTTGATTTATCTTTTAATTCTGATTTCATTTTAATACGATTCTGCAAATTTCTACCAAACCTTGTCATTTGGGTGTAGGTTAGATTGAGGTTAGAAAATGTAAAAAAAATTGGCAAATCTGAAGAAATATCAACTAGTTTTCAAAAACAACTTTTTTCAAAGAAAAAAAAACTTAATTTGATGTTTGCAATTTTTTCGCATACCTGACAAATACATTGAAAAATTGTAATAAAAAAAACATGTGTTTATTTCTTAAATCTCTAAAGCTTTTTTTCAGACCATCACTCAAAAATATCCACGCGTTTCCGAGATATTTGGATTTTGATCAGTGTTGATTTAAATCAAGACTATGCTTTTAAAGGTTAATATAATATAATAAAGTTTCTTTTCAATGATTTAAAAACAACGGTGACGTAGTTTCTCACATCTTTTGTTTGATTTTTCCAAATTTATCATTTTCATAAAAAAGTAAAAAAAATCGATCACTAGATCTTATACAGTCTGTTACATAAATAAGAGCGTAAGTACAATTACTTACGATTGGTAAAATTTAATGGTGTAGATTTTTCCCACATAGAAGGAAGCATTGTCCTTCATGCTTCGTGAAATTGAATCAGCAGACTACAAAGAGAACAAAAAAAAAATTTACCGAGAAGTGGAGTTGATTTTTTTAATCCATCTTTCTCAGTAAATTTTACACTTTTTTCTTTCACATAGCAAAAAGGTTCTTCATTTTATTATCCGTTTGACTCATCAGGCAACTGGGGAAAATATAATTATTCAATGGCTGTTCCGGAGTGATGTGGAAAACACTTCGAAACTTACTGGGCCAATCTGTAATGGAAGAAAAGTTAATGATATTTATAGCACAACTGAATGAAGTTTAAGCTACATTAACCGTTCTGTTCCGATTTTCACATTTTGCGCATGACTGAAAAGCTTGTTTCTCAATGGAACAACTGCTCAATCTCGACGTTTATTGATCTATATTTTTGAAAATAGTTACCTTTTTTCTAGGTGAATTGTACAGATTTATTTAGCTCAATCGAGGTCAATTTCACCTCGCTACGAGGTAAGTGTTACTTCGAAGAGGTTGAAAGTACCTTTTTTGGATTCACCCTTTTTTCTAGGAAAATTTTACTTATTAATTCTGCTCAATTCAGGTTAAATTAAACATTTCACGAAGTGAGCTTAACCATTTTTATTTTACCTTTTTCTAGGTGAATTCTACCTCAAGAGTAAGAATCTAGCCTAAAAACTTCTGCCAAAACCTCAAAAATCCATCCCAAGTTCAAAATTCTGCTACAGTTTTTAAAAATATTCTCACTTGTTCATAGAAATTCAGGACCGAATGTTAAATTTTAACTTAAATAAAACCCATTTTAGAGGTTCTGTTTCAATATTTTCATAACAAAAATTGTGTTTCTATTTTCATATTTTGGATTCTGTATCCAGTTCCGGATTTTTGTTTTTCAGTTCGAATAATCATAAGAAATTGAAAATGAATGCATTTCATATCAAATTTGAATCATATTTTTTTAAAATCATATGCATTTAAATTATTTTGATGATAAATAGTTTTTCGAATATTTTTATAGGTTTTCAAATTCGAAGTTCTTTAACTTAATTCTTAAACAAAATTCAAATATTTCATGCTTTCAAGTGGTTATCCAAAATTTAAAACTCAGATTCAGATTCATCAGCTGATATTCATTTTCCACTTCAGATGTACAATACAGGATTAAAATAAATTATTTGAATACTGAATTTAGATCAAACCAGAACTACGGAATTCCAATAAAAGTTTCATAAATGAGGGCTCTAAAGCTTGGCTCATAAAATTCTTATCTGGAATTAGGATTCGGAAATTGTATTTTTTTTAATATTTCAGGAAAGCTATAGAAATTTGGAAACATATTCGATGTTCAATTATTGCATTCAGGTTCAGAATTGAGATTCAGAATACAAATTCAAAATTTAGGAAAAGATTTAGCTTGTAAATGAGTTTTAAAATCAACATAATTTTGTTGAAAAATTTGAAAATTCATTAACTTAAAAATTTACTTATCAATTCAGTTTCCAGATAGCAAAATTTTAGTCAAATTGGTTTGTACGCAGAATTCAGTTGGAAATTACAAATATAAGGTGAAAGGTATATGAAAAATTTTCTAAGTTTTTTTTAATTTATAAAAAAATCCTTATTATATTTATAAAAATCATCCACAAGATTTTTATCTTGGAATTGATTCCTTAAGAAAAATCTTTTCTGTTTAGGAAACATGTATCTGATATTCACAAAATTCTATACTTTCTCAGTGTATTATTTTAAAATCTCAATATTGTAGTTTAATCAAAAGCCAAATTTCAAACTAAAATCATAAATTTGGTTAAAGTTTGCATAATGCAAGTTTGATCCATAAAATTTTTAACTACTATTTTTTTTAAATATTTGATTTATTTTCTTAAAAAGTTAAAATTTTAAATTTACAAATAAGTTTGGAAGATTGGCTTGTATAATTTGACCATAGGGTGAGTTTTTTTTTAATGAAATTGAAGGCTTACCCAAAAAAAAAACTTATTTCATGCTAACAGCAAATAAGTTTGATCTACCAGACTCTTGAACAATTTCAAAGATTTTAACCATAGATGTAAGCGAATTTCATATTTTGTTACTTGAGATTTCATTATGACAATTAGCTCACTTTTTAGGTTTAGGACCAAGTTTCTAAAATTACGATTCAATATGAAATCTTTTAATGTGAACATACTTAAATATGGATAATCAAATAGTAACAAACCTAATTTGTTCTAATTTTATTTATTCGTGCATTGTTGGGCAGAAAATCATAGGTAAAAATCAGTCACCGGCCGAACAGGCTGAATATATAACTTTAAAATTTTTACGTTACTTTATTGTCAAAGTTTTCAAGAGATTTTGGACAACATATTAAATATCGAAAAGTAATGTTAAAAAAACTACACAATTATCAAAAATTAATGGTTCCAGCAAAACATCTTGAGTGTATCGGTGTATCTTTCACTGTAATTAGTTTTATACTCTGATTATTGTTTGTTCCAAATTTGCTTAATTTATCCAACAAAAAAATTCAGATAAGTCAAATCTGACTTGGATGTCCAGATATTGTTGAAAACAATCTGGATTTTACCCGGGTAAAATCAAATTATTTACTGAATCAAATAAAAATCTCTCATTTTTAAATTTTCAGATCTTGTGATCAAAAACGAGTTAAAAAAAACAAGCTAAACATGTATGTTTTTTAATTCTTAGATAGGATCTAAAAAATGCTCCTTGATTTAATTAAAACTATGAATTTCAAATTATTTTCTTTGACTTTCTTATTACAAATTTTTCAAAGATTCGTCCTAAATTGCCCGACCGTATGTTAGAAAGTATGTTATGCTTTAAGTTTAAGATCGCTTAAATTCGACTTAAAACTTATTTGATATCAAACAAATTGCTTGGCCACTGTTTTTTTTTTCAGATTTCACAGAAACTCGTTCTCTATGGCGATAAAGGCCCTTGAAGCGACAAGTCACCTGATGTTCTTTCAGTTATTGGTGACGTTTTGAAAACCGGAGAGACCTTTTCTAGAAAAAGAGCTTGTGATCATCATCTGGTTAAAAAAAATCGACTCCAAAAATGAGCAGCATTAAGATGAAAGAATTAAAAGGAAATTTAAATAATCGCTATTGCATTTTGATTGGAAACTCGACAGAATATTCAACCGAAAATTCGGCCGAATATTCGTTTGGCCTAGTAGTTGAAAAGGTTATTATTCGGTACAACTTTTTAATTAAGTTTCATAAATTTATAAATTTTCAGAGCCGATCAATGTTCGAGATGGTGAAATATTCAACCTACAAAGAAATAGTCATCCTCCAAGTACTTGGAAATAATAGACTACGAACGGTTTCTAGCAAGACAATCAAAAATTTTGCTCTATTCCGCATCTGGATTCCGAAAGTTGAACAGAAAACTTGATAACTCTGGGACTCCGGATGGTTTCAAATTGAAACAGGAAACTCAGAATTATCAAACATATTAAAATTAACTGATTTTAAAAACTATAAATAATTTCGTTACTTTTATTTATCGGCCTTATCGGTGAAAAGTGATGTCCTTTTTAGAAGAGACCTCTTGAGATGATGATTTTTTTAGATGGAAAAAAGTTAAAAGAATTTTCAGTGCTAAGTATGGACACATCAACTCTGAAAAAGTGTACTTAACTGATGGATCATTGATAAATAACTCTACAGGATTTGGAGTGTTCAATGAAATTTCGAAAGCATCTTATAGTCTTCAGTCTCCGTGCTCAGTGTATATTGTGGAATTAGGGGCAATTCATTGGGCACTGGAGAACGTCGCTCTACGTCCCATTGAACATTACTATATTGTAACAGACAGCCTCAGTTCTGTTGAAGCCATTCGTTCTTTAAGACCAGGGAAACACTCTCCATTCTTTCTAGGAAAAATACAAAATTGTTTGAGTAATTTATGTAGACGCGGCTTTTACATCACCTTTGTTTGGGTCCCTTCACATTGCTTCATAATTGGAAATGAGAAAGCTGACGCTTTGGCGAAGATAGGCGCGCTTGAGGGTGAAGTTTATCAACGTGAAATTGCCTTCGATGAATTTTTCTTTTTAGTCCGCATAAATGTTCTCGCCAACTGGCAGCGTAAATGGAGAGAAGGTGAGTTGGGTCGGTGGCTCCACTCAATTATCCCACAGGTAAGCCTTAAACCATGGTTCAAGTGTTTGAACTTGAGTCGTGATTTTATACGAACATTTTCACGACTCATGTCCAATCACTGTTCCTTGAACGCTTTACTCTATCGTGTAAATCTGGCTAACAGCAATCTCTGTAACTGTGGCCAAGGTTACGAAGACATCGAACATGTGGTTTGGTCATGTGAGATTCATATTATAGCCAGAACGAGTTTAATTGATTCCCTTAAGGCCCAGGAAAAACAACCTTATGTACCGGTAAGAGATGTGTTGGCCGCGATGGACTTAGTATATATGTCTGAACTTTACCTATTCTTTAAATCTATCGATCTACGTCTTTAATACTTTTACTTTTCTATCTGCTATGTACAATAGTATTTACTAGAGAATAACTATAAAACGTAATAAAAACTGATTTTGGCTCCTTTAAACCCAGTGTATGAGCCGTTTGAATTAAATACATTGTTAAAAAAAAAAAAAGTTTAATAATCACATATCATGTATCAACCACTCAGGCGCGGTCCTATGGGGGGGGGGGGGGGGGGTGATCGGGGTGATCACCCCCCCCCCAGCGGCAAAAAACCGTTACAAAATTATCACAAACGCAGGATTTTATATAAAAACTAAGAACTTTTCCTAGCAGGTGTACTTTCGAATTCTCAAATTTTTCCACTCCGTGGGGGGTTTCAATAAAAGAATTTATTAATCACTTAATAGCTTAAAATTGAAAAAAGTGAGTCCACCGAACTAAAGTAGCTTTAACTTGCAATTCGCTGGACCAAATTTCACCAAATAACTTTTGTTGAGGTACTTACAGCGTTGATTTCGAATTTGCTGACCATATACGCTGCTGGCCATAAGTTTCTGATCAGCCCCTCAAATAAAAGCTAATTTGTTTGGCCATATCTCAGTCATCTTATGACATATTGCATTTCTTTTGATCTCATTCTAAAGTCGATGAGCAAAACCTTCTTCGTAAAGTCTGCTTCATTTAATATTGGAACAAATTCTTTTGCTCATTGTGGCGCTCCTAGTGGACGGATTTGGAAACATTTATCACCCACGTGTCGGGAAATTCATTACCTTTCACCATGTATTTTTTTGTAAACAACCGCCATGGAAGCCGAACGGAGAGATCAAATTGTGCACAGTTTTCTTACGAGTACGAGTACGAGAATTTCTTCGAAACAGCAATGAATAATTTTTTTAATTTTTTTTATGAAAGAGTAAAGAAAATGCTACATTTGTATGAAAAACAAATTATGAATTCGTTAATAAATGACTGAACTACACGCAATTGTTTGTGTTCCAATATTAAATGAAGCAGACTTTACATCCGTCGAACTTGGTCAGCACTTGGTCGTACAGCTTTCGAGCACGGATTCTGGCCATATTGTTCTGCTTCAGCGTCCGATTTGGCTGTTTGCTGGCTCGGAATGACCTTATTCCTTCCCGGAGACGAATTCGTCGCACCGTACTGTGAGCGGCCTGGAACTTATTGGCCAAATCGCGGTCTGAAAGATTGGGATTCCTCTTGACGGTCTTGATGACTTTCCCACGCAGTTTCCGGTCGACAGTTCCACTCCGACGCTTCGAATGCGGCTTCCGAGCCTTCGTCAATGTTTCCTTGTACTGCTTGATAACACGCCATACGGTATTTCTGGGCATTTTAAGCTGTTTAGCTAGCTTCGATGCCGACAACAATGGATTTTCAAGAAAACTGTGCACAATTTGATCTCTCCGTTCGGCTTCCATGGCGGTTGTTTACAAAATGCTATCGTTTGGTGTTATGACATAAAAACATGGTGAAAGGTAATGAATTTCCCGACACGTGGGTGAAAAAAGTTTCCAAATCCGTCCACTAGGAGCGCCACAATGAGCAAAAGAATTTGTTCCAATATTAAATGAAGCAGACTTTATGTTATTTTTTTTTTTTTCTTTTCAATCATTTATTGTTCAGTTTAAGTTTATGTACATGTTGCTATCATTCAATTGTCAAGTGGAATTCTAATGCATCTACATCTACTACATTGTTGCTTTCATTTATAAAATTAATAAATTTCGCTAAAAGTTTCAATATTGCATTGCGTTTTGCAAGCCCTACTCTATCAAGCAGCGGTGTGATAAGATCATTAACAAAAACTATTTGATGATCGTTGAACAACAAGTTGATCTTCTGTTGGAGCAAGCGCGCGCCGGCTCTCACTCGATGGCATGAAAAAAATTTGTGTTCCACTGTCTCTACCTGGCCACAAAACTCGCAGTTTTCGTCGGGCACACGCCGTTGTGTGTACAATAGTTGACGATGGGCTATTTTTTGGTTGGTCCATACGTAGAGCAGTGATCTCACGCTCGTTGATAGGCGAGACGATGAAATATTGCTCCACACTCGATTCCAGTTTACGGCTGGGAAGATCCTCTCTACGCGAGGTTGATCTGTTCGGTCGATGAAAAAAATATTTAAACTTTCTGCTGTCGGGTTCTCGATTATTTGGCTTGGCAGTTGAGGATAGGTGCTAAGAATCATCTTCAGGTTATTGACAAAATGTATATGTTAACTTAACATGATTTAAGCTTTGTTTAAAGTTGGAAAATTTCCGAAAAATCGCACTTTATATTCAAACCCGATCAGTTCAGGGTTGGGAGGACCGAATTCAAAAATTTGAGTTGCATTTGAATCTTTTTTAAATATCAAAACACATTTCTTTAAATTTTGTGCTAAAATTTGCATAGTGCCTTAAATAGATAAAAATGATAAAATAGCTATTTAAGTTAACTATCAAAAGTTTTAGCTAACCCCTCAGTATGGTGTATCGGCAAAAAGTTTGGTATCATGCGAAACATGCAATTTAATTTCGTGCGTATCTCTGTCATCAAACTACGTTCGTTAATCTGATAAATTATCTTTAATGATGATGAGTTTTTTAAGGTTTTTTGGATATTTAGTGAAAATGTTTTTTCAGACTAACTTCGTTAAAACTTTAGCTATAGTTTGATCATTTTTTGATAATGTTCACCAAAAAGACGATGTGTTCAATAAGTACCTGCAAACTTGTTTCGACCATAACTTTGTTCTCTAACAAGTTATTGCATATCGTTTTTGCTCCATGTTTGATGGATCAACATATCTCGACCCTTTTGAGAAGTTAAAAAACCTTTATAAGTGTTAAATTACCTTTGGGACCGTTCAGATACCACGTGGACAAAAAAAAAAAGAGATTTTTCCCCCTTTTCCCTCTCCGTGCACAAGTGTGGATATTTGGCAACCCCTACCCCCCTTCCCCGGATGTCCACCTAAAATTAGCTTTGATTGAATTTGCCTCGACGTAGTAAAAATTATTGATATAAAACGATTCTTCATAATTTGGTAATATTTCAGATTTTTAGAATTTTTATTTAAATACTTCTGTACGACTGAAAAAAAAATACAAATTTTAGATAAATATATGGAAAATGGCCTAACACATAAAATTAAAAATATGTTTTCTTAAAATAATTTTTTTTTAAATAAATTATTTATTTTTCTTTCGAAGGCTCGTTTACTATGATATTTTCGTCTTTTATTAGCTTTTATGCACTTATACTCCTTTGGCTCGAAGGGCGTCATACTTTTCGAGCCGTTATCACAATTAAACAATTTTAATAATGATCAATAGTTTTTATAAAAAAAAATCCATTTAATAATTCAAAACTTTCAAAATTAAGTTAATTAAGTAAGAAATGGTTACGATAAAGTTGTTCTGAGACCAAATAATGATTAAAATTATAAAAATAAATTTCAATTATGGGGATTTTATGGTAATAAAAAATTACATTAAAAATGTGAAACTTGGATTATTGCTTGATGTCAGTTATGTTTCAAATTCTGTAAAAATCTCAAAAAATAGTGTTTTTTACCTGCTTTGATTAGTACTTTTGCTCCAAACCTGTAAGAGGCTCGCCTTATCTGCGTATGTATGTGAGTGCAGTTGTTCACGCATTGTTTGTTTTCTGTGCAAAAAATGAAATTTATTTTGTTCAGATTTCGACTGGTTTTTGTTGATGTGGTTTTGACTTTCTGAGGAGTAAGCCATGACTTTTGAGTGACGGACGCGTTTTCGTTTTCGTCCAGAAATTTCCGAAAATTAATTCTCAAAATAGGATTTCAAATTGTTTTTATTACATTAAGTTGTGTGACATTTAAACTGATGTGCGTGAAGGTTAGTAGTTTAGTGAAATGGTGTGTGAAAACATTCAAAAACGAATACATATTATTCAAAGCGACAGAATTGCTGGGGCTAGCGCTACGTCCTCCGGACCAACCCAGTTTTTTCTACCAGACGAGCGTTGCATCAAAGACGCGTTGCCTAGTTTAAATCAAAGATGAGTATCTGTTTTCATTTTTTCAATACCGTTTTTTCGTATCATGTCAATCAAAACATAAATTTTCAAACAAAACAGGGCAGTTAAAATCATAATTCATAATATCTTTTAATATAAGCCTTGCAATTTTTCAAAATTATATGAAATATTGAAAAATTATTCATAACATATTGTACAAGACAAATTTCTTCATAGCTTAATCTTCTGCTCAAAAAGCTTCTAATTTCAAAAGGTAGTTTTGAGCAAATTTTCAGGCTTTTCCAATTTAACGATTTTTTTTTCGTACGGCTGAAGATTTAAGCTACTGTGGATTATGTGAAAAGATCTGATAAATTTTATGTTGGACCCCGACGTTGTGTGATTCCTAAACGTTCCAGGTTTACGACGTGCGACGGTTTTAACGTTAAACTTCCGTACCAGATGGCGGGCTAACTCAGCTGAGGCGACAACCAAACTTGGTTGTGAACACTTTTCGAGGGGCTCAGATAAAACACACCGGTAATTGGAAACGAACTTTATTACTTGGAAACGAACCTTACTGAGTAACGATTGCGTCCTAACTAACTTTATTCAAATCATTCTTACTCTCTATACATGACAGCTGGCGTTGATCTGTACAGTGTGTATGTGGTTGTGTTGATATAATTATGGCTAACAATACTAGGGATGTCAGTGTTTTCTGGGGAGATAAACTGCTCGAATCCTAACATCGTCCCCACCTTGAAATACATCATTTCAATATTTTAGCCTACCTAGTTCAAAGAATTACATTCAATGTGAACTGCTGCCATAAAACTTATTTCACTAATACAAGAATTGAAAACATAAACAAATGAACATCGCATTTCACTCTACTGGACATCTTTGGCTGCTGCATCGTTGTCGGCTGGATTTTCTTCGTTGGATGGCAGGATTTCTTCGTTGGATGGCAGGATTTCTCCGTTGGCTGGATTCTCTTTCCTTGGTGCGACGTTTGCATTCAGTGCGGAAGCTTCTTCAGGGGTTTCTTGTGGAAGCAAGCATACCTTCGTCACAGGACGTTTCACAAAACCCTTGGCTGTTTTGAGAGTAACAACTCGAATCAATCCATCTTCGCCGGGATGTACGGAAACGATTCTTCCAAGTGGCCATTTCACAGGAATCTGAAACTCGTCGACAATGGCCACCAGACGCCCAGGCTGCAAATTTGTGTTAGGATCACAAGTTTTCGTTTCACGCTGCATCTCTTGAAGATACTCGGTTCTCCAGTTGTGCCAAAAGTTCTGATACATCCGCTGCAGGTGTTGGTTATGGTCGAGGAGATTAATCGGAACATCACGAATATCAAATTCTGGAACAGATCCCATAAGGTCGCCGATGAGAAAATGCCCAGGGGTCAAACAAGCGAAATCGTTAGGATCCTCGGACATTTGGACTAATGGGCGGGAATTCATACTGGCCTCGATTTGCACCAAAATGGTTGTTAGATCTTCGAAGCTTAGTTTGGAATCACCTAACTGTCGGTACATCTGCTTCTTGCATACCTTTACTGCAGCTTCCCAGAGACCACCAAAGTGTGCTGCTTTAGGTGGGTTGAGATGCCAGCTTATACCTTCCGTTGCACAGTAATCAAAAAATGATTCTGTGTCGGTCGCGTTTAGTTTTTGAATGGCCTCCAGTTCATTTTTGACTCCTAAGAAGTTCCTGCCATTATCGGAATAAACGTGCGCTGGTGGGCCACGACGGCCAACGAATCGACGAAATGTAGCCAGGAAACCAGATGATGCCAAGTTGCTTACTAGCTCGATGTGTACCGCCTTTGTTACGAAACACACGAAGATACATATGTACGCCTTAGTCGCAGCCGCTCGTTTATGCGCAGGTTTTAGGTAGACCGGGCCGGCAAAATCCACTCCTGTCACTGCAAAAGGTCTCTGCGGTGTCACTCGATGTGCGGGTAGTTGGCCAGTTTGTTGATTCTCTGGAGCGGGACTAGCTCGGGCGCATCTAAAGCAGTTTCGCATCACATTCCGAATCGTTCTTCTTCCGTTGATCGGCCAGTATTTTTCACGCATTGCAGCCAGAGTAACTCGGATTCCACCATGTATAAGTTTGAAGTGATAGAATTTGGCAATCATGATCGTATAAGGGTGAAAGTTGGGTAAAAGTGCGGGGTGTTTAAAATGGTATGGCAAATCTGATAAGCGCAATCTCCCTCCCACGCGAAGTACTCCATCTTCATCAACAAAGGGGCTGAGTTTTCGAATTTTGGAATGTTTCGATAGGGTTCTACCATATTGGAGCTCCTTTATTTCGTCGCGGAATCCATCTGATTGAGCTAGATGCAAAAGACGAAGACGTGTTGCTGCTAATTCGTCAGGAAGAAGCTGTTGGTCTTGTGAAGCGTGGGGATCTGGTTGTGTGCGAGTTTTATTTTTTGTATTTCGGAAAAAGCGGAAACAGTAAGTTACTACTCGTGTGAGTCGGTTCAGACTTTTGAAGTTGGTGAAGATTGGAGTGTAAGAGGTAGAACAATTAACAGTGGCAACTACAAACTGCTTTCTACGTTCGGTTCCGTTTTCTGGATACTCAGGAATGCTCGATATCGGCCATTTGTCTCTAGATAATGTGAGCCAATGAGGACCATATTTCCACAGTGAACTTTCGATGAATTTATCAATGTTTTGACCTCTCGATACTAGGTCAGCCGGGTTAGTTTTTCCAGGAACGTGATCCCAACGAGAACCCTGAGTTTCAGTTTGGATCTCTGAAACTCTGTTGGCCACAAAAGTCTTCCAAGTGTTGGGAGGTGCCCTGAGCCACTGCAGAGTTACCATGGAGTTTGACCAAAAGAAGGATTCCGATATCTGAATTGCCAAGGCCCTTTTCACAGCTGTAAATAGATGTGCACCGGTTTCAGCAGCACATAACTCTAATCGTGGGAGTGTTACCCTTCGTAGTGGAGCTAGTCGGGATTTAGCAGCTATGGGCGATGGGCGCGCTCGCAGTCCCGGTATACGATTTCTCGTGTGTTAAACAGAGAGAGAAATAGCCTTCACTCCAATTTCACTCCGATTAGCTGTCATTCTTATGGAAATCTGTGTAAGAGTAAAGAGCAGGCTTTATTCTTTTTAGCAGGCCCAATCCCAATTAAATGAACAGATACATTTCCTTGGGAATCAGTTGATCTCACATAAATGCAGCATCCATACGCCATCTCTGAAGCATCGGTGAAGGTGTGTAATTGGATTTCAGAGCCAGGAAGTAAAACTAATCGGTTCAGATGGAATTGCTGCAGTTTGGGAAGTTCATCTACATATTGCTGCCACTTTTCTTTGATCGATTCGGAAACTTCGTCGTCCCAACCACAAGAAAGTAGAAAAATTTGCTGCATTATCATTTTGCCTCGTACGACTATTGGTGCCACAAGTCCTAGCGGATCGAACAACTGAGAAATCGAAGAAAGAATTGCACGTTTCGTCACCGTTCCTGCAGTCGGTTTCAAACGGGAATCAAAACACAGAATATCCTTTTCCGGCTTCCAAACTATGCCCAAAGTTTTCACACTCGTATCAAATTGATGTGTGGGACGAGTGCCAAGCTTATCAGGTGATAAACCTTCTAAAATTTTGAAATTGTTTGAAGCAAATTTTCGCAAAGTGAATTTTCCCTTCTCTAGTAGATGGATGAGCTCGTCTCGTGTTTGCAAAGTCACAGCTATTGTTTCAGCTCCATAAATACAATCATCTATGTAGAAGCCCTTGGTCAAGGCAGCTTTTCCCAAAGGGTATCGATGACCATCTTCATTTGCTAATTGCAAAAGAGTGCGTGTTGCGAGGAAAGACGATGGGCTTAAACCATAAGTAACAGTCGACAGTTCAAATTCTTGTAATGGTGCATTTTTATCAAATCTCCAAAAAATTCTTTGCAGGGAAGTTTCATCAGGATGGATGAGAACTTGACGGTACATTTTCTCTATATCGGCAACGATAACAAACGGATAGGTTCTAAATCGTAAGATTAATGATATGAGGTCATCTTGTATCACAGGACCCACTAACAAAGCGTCGTTAAGGGAGTAACCGGATGAAGATTTTGCTGAACCGTCAAAGACAACTCTTGTTTTCGTTGTGGTACTGTCTTCTTTGAAAACTGGGTGGTGTGGGAGGTAGAATACGTTGTTTGATTGAGGAGAGTTTGGATTTACTTGTTGCATGTGTCCTAAACCAATATATTCTCGCATGAATTCATGATATGCCGTTTTCAAATTTTCATCAGCCTCTAAGCGCCTTTCTGTAGCAAAAAATCGTTTCATGGCATTGGTCCGGGACTCCCCTATCATGTTGTCGAAATCATCATGTCGTGGCATTCGTACAACATACCTTCCATCTGCTTGGCGGGAAACATGATTGGTGTAATGCGTTTCACATGTTTTCTCTTGGGCAGTGAGATTCGATCGAACAATCGGCTCCTCTAACATCCAAAATTTTTTCAATGCTTGCTCCAGTGAAATAAGTGACATAACCTCGACGTGACATGCTGTTTTCAAGTTTGATTCCGTTTCCAGATTCGCTGCTCCACACACTAACCAACCGAATACGCTGTCGACCAACATTGGCAAAGATGGACCAAGAACAATTCTATCGGTGGTTTTGAATAATGAAAAGAAATGTTCGTTGCTTATCAAAACATCAATCTCTTTGCTTTTGAAGAACTGTGGGTCGGCTAATTGTATGTGGCAGGGAACGTTCCATCGATCTACTGATATGTCATGCGACGGTAGTTTTGGTGTTAGCTTTTCAAGAATTACAAAGTCAACGTCAATTTGAAAATCTTCCTTCAGAGATCGTATTTGTGTAGCGACACTATGCTTGGCTCTTTTAGGTTGGTCTCCAACACCTTTTACAATCAAATTAACATATTTTCTTTGCAGGCAAAGGGTTTGGGCCAGCTTACTACTTATCAAATTGACTTGAGATGCACAGTCAAGAACTGCTCGAGCCAGATGTTCTCTCCCATAGCAATCAACGATAGTTACAATCGCAGTAGGCATGAAAATACATTTCCCAGCAACATTAACATGCAAGCACGATGACGTCTCTGAAGCAATTTCTTCTTCGCCATTCGTGATGTTGACAGAGTGGACGTTTCTCGCCGGACGAGACTCACCGGTTTCGCTAACATAACCTGGATGTAACATTGAGTGGTGGCGGCCGTGGCATATTCGACAACTTTCATGGTTGGGACAGTTTCTCACTTGATGGGTACGACGAAAACAGTTGAAACAGAGACGTTTGGAATTCACCACGTTCAATTTTTCCTCAAGAGACATCCTCACAAAGGTTGGACATTTCATCAGGGGATGACTCTGATCACATGCATGACATTTAAGTGAATTGGTGCCTGCATAAACCCCGGAGTTATATCGCATAGGAGCGGAAATTTGATTACACACAGCGGAGCGTTGCGAAGGAGGAGAATGATTAACGGTTATTGATTCCAATACACGATTTCGCCTATGCAAAAATTCTATCAGCCCTGAGTATGTCGGTTGGGTCAAATTTGACGCAAAATCTTCCCACGCCTTCAAAGTTTCATCGTGCAAACGGTTGCAAAGCATATGCTCTAAAATAGTGCTCCATTGTTCAGTAGGCTCTCCCATTTGATTCAATGCCTTCACGTGTCTTTCAAAAATGTCTACAATTCTATGCAGCGAATCGGCAGTTTCAACTTTCATTTTTGGAACATCGAACAGCTCTTGTAACCGCTTCTTCTTCATCACGTAGTCATTCGAATATCGATCAACTAAAGCTTCCCACGTAGACTGGTAGTCTGCTGCGCTGATATCAATGGATTCGATCAACTGAGATGCTTCACCTTTAACTGCTGCTTTGAGATAGTGGAATTTTTGGATATCAGGGACATCAGGATTATTGTGAATCAGGGCAAAAAATGTGTCATAGAAACCACGCCAATACTTGTAATCGCCGGAGAACTCAGGTAAAGAAATTGTCGGCAACTTCAAACCCCTAAGACCAGAACCATTCTGAGGGAAATTGTGGAGAGGGAGATGCGCGTTTGGTAAGTTGGTGCTAGGAATTTTTGAAAGCAACCTAGCTTTTATTTTAAAGAAAAGCTTTTCAAAGGACGATCGAGATATCAGATTGCGTGCCATACCTGCTTCGGTTCTCTCAAGTTCCTCAAGCGTCGTCTGAACAGTTTCGAACTGTTGCCGCAGGTTGTCCAAATCGCACTGCGACCTCAAGCTTGTCCCGCTCCTCGATGAACTCGGCCAGGAACTTGTCAGCTCTTCCTAATGAGGCAACCAGTGTTGAACGTCGTAGTGTGGCACGCTCCTTCTTATTCGCTTCCTCCATCTCTGTCTCAAAGCAAATTATGCCTTGAAATATATAATTTAAGCTCCTTCTACCGATGGCGTGGCGATTATGTAGCGTAGTATAGTATGATACAACGTCGAAAATATGCGGCGCGTGGCAGCACGTTTGGTGGTGATATTTCCAACGACGATGAATATTCGCTCGAAAGAAAGAAAAGATCTAAAGGGCACCCGTTGGACGCGTTATAGGCATTGGACAGGAAATTACCTGAAGCCTAAATTAAATAGGCCTTGTATTATTTAAATCTTTTCACACGTTGGGGCGTAGAGTATGTCCATATGAACTTCTGGTCCGGTTTGGTTCGTATCGGTGTAATAGCAGCAGCTGATGCCTTATTTTCAAAGGCCTTGTATTCAAATAATTTCTGCTTGGCGCGCTCAGTACAATGATGGCGGCTTTACAATAGGTATTAACAACCCGTATTGAAAGCAAACAATGATGGCATAGGCATACAAAATGGCGGTCTGAGCCTCATAGGGAATCTGGACGGAAATTTGGCGGCACAATCCTGGTCACGGCACCAAAATATGTTGGACCCCGACGTTGTGTGATTCCTAAACGTTCCAGGTTTACGACGTGCGACGGTTTTAACGTTAAACTTCCGTACCAGATGGCGGGCTAACTCAGCTGAGGCGACAACCAAACTTGGTTGTGAACACTTTTCGAGGGGCTCAGATAAAACACACCGGTAATTGGAAACGAACTTTATTACTTGGAAACGAACCTTACTGAGTAACGATTGCGTCCTAACTAACTTTATTCAAATCATTCTTACTCTCTATACATGACAGCTGGCGTTGATCTGTACAGTGTGTATGTGGTTGTGTTGATATAATTATGGCTAACAATACTAGGGATGTCAGTGTTTTCTGGGGAGATAAACTGCTCGAATCCTAACATTTTATATTACAAATTTTCATCACTTAAAAAGTTTAATTCTGTTGAGCGATAAGTTTCGTTGGTTAACGCGATACTAAAATGTTGTGCTAGAGATTAAATATATTGGTTCCATGATCCATTGAAGGAAAATAATGGGTATATTTTTTCTGCAATATTTGATATTTGTTTAAAAAAATCTTTTGTTCAATTCCTAGGTATATAAAAGAATGATAATTTATATCGTTTAACATCAAATCAAAAGCCTCCCGTTACTTTTTGGTGCGTAAAATTCATTATTATTAAGTCAAAATTGGGAGGTAAGTACGAAGAAGTGAGGGAAGTTGTTTAAAGGTAAGATGTAAAAATAAGAAAAAATTGATAACTTTTTATTCATTTCATATTCAAAATAGCTTAACTCTATTTATGGGGATTAAAGGGGGGTAGGACAGGGCATCAAACGAGCGGAAAACTGATATACAATGGATTGTGGGTTCAAGCCAGCCGGAGTATCTCGGCAAATTTGGAATCATGAATCGGGTACTTAGGTATCTTTTCAGGATTCTTTATTTGTTTCGAACAGTTTGAAGGGAGAGAGATGAGTCAAACCTGTCCCAAGCCAGTGGTAACAGACCCCTTGGTTGTGCCGCAAATATTGTTCATGAGTTAAGCATGAACAATATTTGAATGTGCGATCGAGACTTCCCGTACCGCCTCGGGTCGAAAAACCTATCAGTTACTGGTGGGTCAAACATACATACATACATACAAACATGTGGTTTTGACTTTCTTTTCTGAAATCGGCACTGCAGTCTATTTTCGAAATGATGATTATTTTATTTCATCCAACGTTTCGAGACTAGGTTGGACTCATCCTCAGGGAAAACTACAAACGTTGGATGAAATAAAATAATCATCATTTCGAAAATAGACTGCAGTGCCGATTTCAGAAAAGAAAGTCAAAACCACATGCAATTTATTTTCATCAATTTTATTATCAGTTTTGAATAATTACTCATAATGGTATTTTTCGCAGAATTTTCGGTGATTCAGACGGTACTTTTGAACACATTTTAAGCTTATTTACGATTTTTCATGTTTATGCTATTTATTTTAAGAATATTCCTTTCACCGAATACTTTAAAAGGGCTAATAGTCGGTATTCGGCCGTTTGCAGTATTCGATACATCTCTAATGATATATGTTCAATTTTCTAAAATTACTGAAAATACTACTACTGAATCTAGAGATGATGCTAAAATCTGATAAAAAATCGAGTTCAGAAATTTATTTCCAAAATCAGTTTTTAAAGCATAGGCTCCAAAAACTTGCCTATGTTTTAACTTTTCCCGGTGAGATAA
Source organism: Uranotaenia lowii (assembly GCF_029784155.1). Taxonomy (NCBI): domain Eukaryota; kingdom Metazoa; phylum Arthropoda; class Insecta; order Diptera; family Culicidae; genus Uranotaenia; species Uranotaenia lowii. The sequence goes on along the minus strand of NC_073693.1, from coordinate 60,797,985 downwards.
AACTATTGCGTCATTCCTGCCTATTTTCTCGGAAACAAGGCTCAAGTTAAACATTCGGAAGACATTTTTCTAGTTTTTGACCAACACGGCTGGATTTCAGGATTCACACCAATTATATCTCCGATACTGTTTTTAGCTCATCTACACAATAATATTTAAAATTTTGAGTCGAAATCCAGCTTAATAATTTGGGTTAAAAAATCTACTCTGAATCTGAAAGTTTGGTTGTTTCAATTGAAATTGATTATGACTTTTTACTGAAATATTGAAATAGTATTAACTTTTAGAAATTATTTCTATATTCAATATTCTTTTATTTTACCCAAACATTAAACAAAAAGTTTGGAAGTTTTGAGAGCATGAAAAAAAACTACTTTTCAATTTTTTAAATTATTCGTTGCAAATTAGTTACTATTTCTTTGGATTCAGTTACAAATAAAATAAAAAAATATAGTATGAGTGCTCGAAATTCAAGAAAAAACAAAAAAAAAATGAAGTGTCAAAAACTTCATACCGGAGAATATGATTTTGATGATCTTATTTAGAATTAAATTTATTTAAAATTAAAGAATTGGAACAAGAATTAATAATAAATCGATACTTTAGAGCAACGATTCAGCAAAATAGTTCAGAAAAATAATTGTATATTCAGTTTTAAACTCACAGCAATTATTAAAGAACACTTTTCTTAAATAATTGTTTAGGAAATGTTGCAAAATGAGAATCATTAAAATTTTGGTGAGGGTCTTACGCTGATATGAAGATACCCAGTAAAGATATTGTGGATAACTTGAAGATTTTTTTTTTATATTTTCTTCAACGAAAACGTGTTTTCATTTGTGAAATGATATTCATATCGGAAAATTCTTTAAAGAATTCTTAAAGTTATAATTTTAAAACTACCAATTGTAAAAATTACGAAAATAATCTTTTAATCAACACTTTTTCGCAGTGAACATCTAAGATTCATAAATTGTTTTATAAAAGGATATATAAATAAGTGTATTGAGAAAATTTGTTAAAAGTTTTTACTAATTTTTTTAATTACAAACCAACAAAATACAAGTCTTATTTGCAACTGTAAACCCCCCCCCCTCCCCCTCCTCCTCCATTCTGTTTCTCAAAATAAACGTTTTTTCGCCGGATATTTACGATATTGACTGATTTTCGAAAATTTGGAAAATCCACCCCCCCCCCCCCACCAAGAGTCAACTCTAGGACCGCCCCTGCAACCACTTCATAGTAGTTGGCCCACGCGGAACAAAAATTTGATATGAGATGATAATACTTCTTAGTAAGTTCTACATTTCTACCCGCTCATTTTCACCATATTTTATTTTTTCTAACGTTCAATCCATCTATAAAATTACATAATCTTAAGATGTCCTTTCTTAAAAGGACATCATTTTTCACCGATTAGATCTATAAATTGAAGTAACAAACATAAATTACGATGATTAATCGCTCCAGAAATAAATGCATATTTCACTTTTTCTAACCTTATTCAGCAATCTAATCTTAACTAACATTGATGCCATTAATGACAGTTTACATTATTTTGATTAATTTTACAATTTTTGTTTTTTTATGACGCCAAATTTTTGATCACCTTGATTAGTTGCTGGATGTTGCTAGCAAGCCAAATGGGTATATTTTTAAAGTGATCATTTTTATAATACCTACTATAAAAGAAAATTTTTAAACTATTTTTTTTTTCATTCTTTTATAATGTAGAGAAAAAAAATATTTTTTTTTTAAGATTTATATACTTCGCGGTCGTTGAACATGCTGTTTATTGTTTTTTTTTCAGCGGAGCAAAAGTTGCCTCAAAATTTTCAACAATGAGAAATAAGCTGTTTATTTCACAAGCTAGAAAATAGCTGGTTTAATTTCGATTCTTTAATTAATGTATTTAACAGCGTTTTCGTTTATTCTCCACCGGTACGGAGGCACACTTTTTCTTCATAAACAAACAAACAAAACCGTCTTCCAATATATATGCATCGTCCAGAGCGACGATTTGTTTGTTTATGAAGTTTGCCACTGCCTCCCTGCCACTGGAAAACAAACCAAAGTGATTTGAGAGAATTTTCAAAGTATTTTGATTTCGATAATTCTTAATCTTTTTAAACTAGCTTAACTACCAAACATGAGTAATCAATATTTAATATTCTTCTAAATGCTGAGTAAATGATATAAGCTTAAGCATTCCAACCCTCCAAAATATTCAGCAGCAACTTTCGGCAAGAACCTGATAAATTTCAAGTTTTTCGGTTCACTGCAACGATTTGCGCAACTTTTCCTTCCAGGGCAGCAGCAACGGCATTAGTGGCACAAGCAAAACCACAAGCAAACATTTTGTGGTTTGCAAAAGGAGGCGTAATTAAGAACCTTTCTGGAGGCTGCCGTAAATTCTCATTCCGTGTGAATCCGGAGTCCCCTCTTTTTGCTGCTTCCCTCCTGAGAGTGCAGGAGTTTACCCCTTAGGGCAGATTATGCAAGAACCCTCGGCTCGGGCAGAAGGCCTAAGATTTTGGTGCTTTTGAATGGTGGCAGCAGTTTTCCGATAATTTTCCGATGGGATCCCTCCAAAGTGAATTTTATGCTGGTGTGTATTGATATTGCACCCAAAATTTAGCCTCTGTGCCAATGGCGTGTAGTCAATTACATAGCATCATTGGTACAAGAATATAACGCGATCGGTGCTGATTCGATTTGCTCCCACCGGCATTAATCTCCCCAGTTAACCGAATTGCGTATGTCTGAAAGAAACAAAATAAAAACGCTTTCACGTCCCTCCCTATCGCATCACAAGACGAAGAAGGATGGAAATAAATACCGGGCAACACCAGGCAGCCAGCGAACCGAGCACTGTGCGTGTGTAGCAAAAGCAACAACAAACATATTCCTTCAATTCAATCTGCCGGCAAACGCGTGTGTAGCAAAAGCAACAACAAAAACATCCTTCTAATTCAATCCCTTCAATCTACCGGCAAACAACCAAGGCCGAGCTGTGCGTGTGTATGTAGCAAAAGCAACAAGAATATATTCCTTCAATTCACCGGCAAACAAGCACCGGCCAAGCTGCCCGGCTTTAGCAGCTGTGTATATGTAGCGTGTGTATGTAATAGCAGGCAGTAAGCAAAGCACAGTTCTCATTCAATGGGTTTCCCGTTGCCTTCACTCCCGTTCCCTTTCCCGTTTCCATCGCAAGACAAATGAATACCTTGAAAGGAGGCCAAACGCCGGGAAGCCACTGTCGTGCGTTTCTTTTGTGATTGATCGGTGGCAGAATGCCTATGACAAATATCCCTCTTCCTGCATGAAGCTCAAATAGTACACTGGTTAAAATGTCGGTCTGGCAAGATCATATGGTTGGTGATTTGAGATCGATTCTCCCTGCGGGCGCCTGTGGTTTATATTTTTATTTTCTTGTTACTGGGATGAATTATCCAATAGGAACGAAATCCCATAAAATATTTTTCTTGTTTCGCTTGAATGTAGTGGTCATGCATCATTTTAGTTGGGAGCCGAGTCCTTATGCCGGTTACGGTTTTTCAAACATATCATCTTCGGCACAGTGCACATTTCAGCGCATTATCGGCACAGAGATGTGCTAAATAGGCATTGGATTTTTGCAACCTCTTCTATGGGTGTGGATGCAGAGTTTTTGAGAAGTTTCTATGGTACTATTAATCGAAAACGAGCAATTTTCTAGGAAAGCTACTCATTTTTAGGTTTATAATGGTAATATTTTGGTAGAATGTATCCTGCTTTTTCACTAACATAACTACTTTTGTTCCTCTTAATTCTCAGCGCAAATTGATGGATCCTGACGGTTCGATACCATTTGCAAACACGCGTCCACTCTGCTTAAACTCTACCTTGCCGGAGAAAATCCTATTTGTGGAAAAGCTTCGCGTTTGATCCGCTTTACCAGAAGCGCGAATTGACCGACGGCGAGAAAGCTTCGATTGAACCAGGCGCGAATTTTCGTTGCGGATGAAAGGAACAAAACTGAACGGAAACAGAGCCTGAGTAGACCAGAATTCCATTCAATGTGTAGAGCAGAGGGAGATGCGATTGGCCCACGGTCAGCAAACCGCAGAACCAGCAGCATCGTGGCATCAGCAGCAGCTCCAGAATAACCCTTTGGCCATTTTTGGGAAACAAAGTTTTAAACAACTGAACAGAATTCACCGTCCTCTTGGTCGACGTCGTTGCGTTGGAGAAGGAAAATGGCCTCGAGGGCAAAGGTGGCCATCAGTTGGTGGGTGGTCCCGAAAACTGAAACATTCGGACAACCCCAGAAACAGACAGAGAGAGAAAAAACGAAGCTTTCGTCGAAGGGAACTAATCTGCTTAAATATTCAATTAACGGGCATTGGTTCTTCAACCCGTCGCTCGTCGTCGTCATTCAGGCAGCCTAAGCCATTGAAAGGGTTGCAAAAGTTTTGCTTTGTCGGTTCGGGTCCGGATAATTAAGCCAAAAAGGGGGCGGAGCTATTTATTTTCAGGCAGTAATGGACCCGCAAAAAGCTGCAACATTGTGCTCAACTACCTGGACTCAAAGGTACAATTTAAATTTCCGGAAATTGGAAACTTATTCATCCCCCCAAGTAGCTGCGCGTGATAATGATCAAGTAAGTACGTTTTGCAATTATTTTTCGAAACGTAGGTAGTTAATTGTAGCTCTTCATTGGCCCATTTTCGTGGTACTTATTGAAATTCATGAATAAGTTTGCTTAAATATGGCTGTTTGACCTGTTCTAGAAACGTCATCATAACTTTTTTGAAAATCTTCGATAAAATAATTTTACTGTAAAATTATGGTCATCAAAGGGCTAAGAAACTTTTGATAACATATTTATTTTTATGGGAAAAATATGTGAACAACACAATATGAAAACATTTTTTAAAAATTATTATAAAAATTGACATACTGACTGAAAATAGTTCTGATATTTTTTTTTTCAAACACTTGACATTATGGGTCCATCAACATGCCATCAACCAACATAGCGTTAGTCAATTCATTGCTTCATAGCTTTATTATTATCAGATAAATGGCTATTGGATAAATGACCATACTAAAAAGACTGATGTGAATGTAGGTTTACAGTAAACAAATCAGTTGAAGGCGATGGGAAGTTTACATAAATTAAGCCGTATTGATACATGTAAATACCCGATTCGGTTCTACCCATGCAGTTGCATGTAATGTTACAAAGATTTTTCTAACTGTGTACATTTGGGTGACATTTTGCAGTTAATTGTATGACATTGTGGTTACATTTTGGCGACATTTTTGTCATTTTCGAGACGTTTTGGTAACTTTTGATGACATTTTCGTTGCATTGTGATCACATTTTGATGACTTTTTTGTGAAATTATGTAATATTCTTAATTTTGCTAATATTTTTGATTTTTTTTGGTGACATTTCTGTCATTTTGTTGACTTTTTTATGTCATGTGGGTGACATTTTAATCACAATTTGGATTCAATTTTGTAAAAATGTTATAGTGTTTTGATGATATTTCGGTTACATTTCGATGACATTGTGCTGACATTTTTGTTAATTTGGTGACGTTTTGGTTACTTTTGGTGGGGAAATTTTTGTTGAGTTATGGTCAAATTTTGGTGATATGTTCGTGATATTTAGTGCTATTTTGGTAACATTTTAGTAACATTTTTGTGGCATTTTTAAGTCATTTTGGTGACATTTCAAAGACAATTTGGTGATACTATGGTGACAATTTGGTAACATTCTGTTTATATTTGGTGACAACCTGGCGATAATATGGAGACATTTTGGTGACGTGTTGGGGAAATTTTGATAATATTTTTGTGATATTTGGTTGACGTTTTGGTGAAATTTCAATGATATTGTGGTTACTGTTTGGTGACAATTTGGTGTAATTTTTTTGACATTTCGGTTATATTTTGGTGATTATTTTGTCATTTTGGTGACATTTTTTGTAAAATTATGGTGAAATTTTGGTGATATTATGAAAACTTTTTTGTTGACATTTTTGTGAAACTTTTGTTGATGTCATTTTGGTGACTTTTTGGTGCATTTTGATGACACTCTGGAAGCATTTCAGTGACATTTTTTTTGACCTTTTGGTGAAATTGCCGAGACATGACATTTTTGTTAAATTTTGGTGATATTTCGGTGACATTTTGGTGACATTTCTGTCATTTTGGTGACCTTTTGGTGACGTTTTGGTAACACTTTGGAGTGAATTTTGTAACATTGTGGTAACATTTTTGTCATTTTCGTGACATTTTGGTAACATTTTTGTCGCATTGTAGTCACATTTTAATGGTTTTTATTATTTTGAAATTTGGTTATATTCTAGTAACATTTTGGTTTTTGCGACATTTGAGAGTAACTTTGACGACATTTGGGTGATATTTTGATGAAATTCAGGTGACATGTTGGTGAAGTTTTAAGGAATTTTCGTGACGTTTATGTAACAGTTTTATAATTTTTCCATGTCATTTTAATGACATTTAAGGGACATTTTAGTGTTTGTTTGGTAATGTTTCGGTGACATTTTTGAAACCCTTCGTTGATATTTTGGTGATATGTTGATGACATTTTGATAACACTTGGTAACATTTGGTTGAAGTTTTTGTTAATTTGGTGATAGTTCAGAAACAATTTATATTAGAACTCATTTTTTGGAACATTATTGTGAAATTTTTGTGACAATTTTATGAAATTTTTGATATTTTTTTCGATCTTGTCATTTTTGGTCATTTTGTCATTTTTGTCATTTTTGGTCTTTTTTGTGATTTTTGTGATTTTTGTCATTTTTGTCATTTTTGTCATTTTTGTCATTTTTGTCATTTTTGTCATTTTTGTCATTTTTGTCATTTTTGTCATTTTTGTCATTTTTGTCATTTTTGTCATTTTTGTCATTTTTGTCATTTTTGTCATTTTTGTCATTTTTGTCATTTTTGTCATTTTTGTCATTTTTGTCGATTTTGTCATTTTTGTTTTTTTTGTCATTTTTGTCATTTTTGTCATTTTTGTCATTTTTGTCATTTTTGTCATTTTTGTCATTTTTGTCATTTTTGTCATTTTTGTCATTTTTGTCATTTTTGTCATTTTTGTCGATTTTGTCATTTTTGTTTTTTTTGTCATTTTTGTCATTTTTGTCATTTTTGTCATTTTTGTCATTTTTGTCATTTTTGTCATTTTCGTCATTTTCGTCATTTTTGTCATCTTTGTCATTTTTGTCATTTTTGTCATTTTTGTCATTTTTGTCATTTTTGTCATTTTTGTCATTTTTGTCATTTTTGTCATTTTTGTCATTTTTGTCATTTTTGTCATTTTTGTCATTTTTGTCATTTTTGTCATTTTTGTCATTTTTGTCATTTTTGTCATTTTTGTCATTTTTGTCATTTTTGTCATTTTTGTCATTTTTGTCATTTTTGTCATTTTTGTCATTTTTGTCATTTTTGTCATTTTTGTCATTTTTGTCATTTTTGTCATTTTTGTCATTTTTGTCATTTTTGTCATTTTTGTCATTTTTGTCATTTTTGTCATTTTTGTCATTTTTGTCATTTTTGTCATTTTTGTCATTTTTGTCATTTTTGTCATTTTTGTCATTTTTGTCATTTTTGTCATTTTTGTCATTTTTGTCATTTTTGTCATTTTTGTCATTTTTGTCATTTTTGTCATTTTTGTCATTTTTGTCATTTTTGTCATTTTTGTCATTTTTGTCATTTTTGTCATTTTTGTCATTTTTGTCATTTTTGTCATTTTTGTCATTTTTGTCATTTTTGTCATTTTTGTCATTTTTGTCATTTTTGTCATTTTTGTCATTTTTGTCATTTTTGTCATTTTTGTAATTTTTGTCATTTTTGTCATTTTTGTCATTTTTGTCATTTTTGTCATTTTTGTCATTTTTGTCATTTTTGTCATTTTAGTCATTTTTGTCATTTTTGTCATTTTTGTCATTTTTGTCATTTTTGTCATTTTTGTCATTTTTGTCATTTTTGTCATTTTTGTCATTTTTGTCATTTTTGTCATTTTTGTCATTTTTGTCATTTTTGTCATTTTTGTCATTTTTTTCATTTTTTTTGTCATTTTTGTCATTTTTTATTCCATTTTTGTCATTTTTGTCATTTTTGTCATTTTTGTCATTTTTGTCATTTTTGTCATTTTTGTCATTTTTGTCATTTTTGTCATTTTTGTCATTTTTGTCATTTTTGTCATTTTTGTCATTTTTGTCATTTTTGTCATTTTTGTCATTTTTGTCATTTTTGTCATTTTTGTCATTTTTGTCATTTTTGTCATTTTTGTCATTTTTGTCATTTTTGTCATTTTTGTCATTTTTGTCATTTTTGTCATTTTTGTCATTTTTGTCATTTTTGTCATTTTTGTCATTTTTGTCATTTTTGTCATTTTTGTCATTTTTGTCATTTTTGTCATTTTTGTCATTTTTGTCATTTTTGTCATTTTTGTCACTTTTGTCATTTTTGTCATTTTTGTCATTTTTGTCATTTTTGTCATTTTTGTCATTTTTGTCATTTTTGTCATTTTTGTCATTTTTGTCATTTTTGTCATTTTTGTCATTTTTGTCATTTTTGTCATTTTTGTCATTTTTGTCATTTTTGTCATTTTTGTAATTTTTGTCATTTCTGTCATTTTTGTCATTTTTGTCATTTTTGTCATTTTTGTCATTTTTGTCATTTTTGTCATTTTTGTCATTTTTGTCATTTTTGTCATTTTTGTCATTTTTGTCATTTTTGTCATTTTTGTCATTTTTGTCATTTTTGTCATTTTTGTCATTTTTGTCATTTTTGTCATTTTTGTCATTTTTGTCATTTTTGTCATTTTTGTCATTTTTGTCATTTTTGTCATTTTTGTCATTTTTGTCATTTTTGTCATTTTTGTCATTTTTGTCATTTTTGTCATTTTTGTCATTTTTGTCATTTTTGTCATTTTTGTCATTTTTGTCATTTTTGTCATTTTTGTCATTTTTGTCATTTTTGTCATTTTTGTCATTTTTGTCATTTTTGTCATTTTTGTCATTTTTGTCATTTTTGTCATTTTTGTCATTTTTGTCATTTTTGTCATTTTTGTCATTTTTGTCATTTTTGTCATTTTTGTCATTTTTGTCATTTTTGTCATTTTTGTCATTTTTGTCATTTTTGTCATTTTTGTCATTTTTGTCATTTTTGTCATTTTTGTCATTTTTGTCATTTTTGTCATTTTTGTCATTTTTGTCATTTTTGTAATTTTTTTCATTTTTGTCATTTTTGTCTTTTGTTTTTATGAAAAATCTACGTTTTAATTGTAAAAAAAAGTTGTGAAGCTCTTTTTTGTCATTTTTGTCATTTTTGTCATTTTTGTCATTTTTGTCATTTTTATCATTTTTGTCATTTTTGTCATTTTTGTCATTATTGTGATTTTTGTCATTTCTGTCATTTTTGTCATTTTTGTCATTTTTGTCATTTTTGTCATTTTTGTCATTTTTGTCATTTTTGTCATTTTTGTCATTTTTGTCATTTTTGTCATTTTTGCCATTTTTGTCATTTTTGTCATTTTTGTCATTTTTGTCATTTTTGTCATTTTTGTCATTTTTGTCATTTTTGTCATTTTTGTCATTTTTGTCATTTTTGTCATTTTTGTCATTTTTGTCATTTTTGTCATTTTTGTCATTTTTGTCATTTTTGTCATTTTTGTCATTTTTGTCATTTTTGTCATTTTTGTCATTTTTGTCAATTTTGTCATTTTTGTCATTTTTGTCATTTTTGTCATTTTTGTCATTTTTGTCATTTTTGTCATTTTTGTCATTTTTGTCATTTTTGTCATTTTTGTCATTTTTGTCATTTTTGTCATTTTTGTCATTTTTGTCATTTTTGTCATTTTTGTCATTTTTGTCATTTTTGTCATTTTTGTCATTTTTGTCATTTTTGTCATTTTTGTCATTTTTGTCATTTTTGTCATTTTTGTCATTTTTGTCAATTTTGTCATTTTTGTCATTTTTGTCATTTTTGTCATTTTTGTCATTTTTGTCATTTTTGTCATTTTTGTCATTTTTGTCATTTTTGTCATTTTTGTCATTTTTGTCATTTTTGTCATTTTTGTCATTTTTGTCATTTTTGTCATTTTTGTCATTTTTGTCATTTTTGTCATTTTTGTCATTTTTGTCATTTTTGTCATTTTTGTCATTTTTGTCATTTTTGTCATTTTTGTCATTTTTGTCATTTTTGTCATTTTTGTCATTTTTGTCATTTTTGTCATTTTTGTCATTTTTGTCATTTTTGTCATTTTTGTCATTTTTGTCATTTTTGTCATTTTTGTTATTTTTGTCATTTTTGTCATTTTGGTCATTTTGGTCATTTTTGTCATTTTTGTCATTTTTGTCATTTTTGTCATTTTTGTCATTTTTGTCATTTTTGTCATTTTTGCATTTTTGTCATTTTTTTCATTTTTTTCATTTTTGTCATTTTTGACTTTTGTTTTTATGAAAAATCTACGTTTTAATTGTAAAAAAAAGTTGTGAAGCTCGCTTTGGCATTTTTTTAAATTTCTTATCTTATTGAGGTGACAAGATCTTTCGTGGAGATTTGAATCAATCAAAGCGTTTTAATCACAGAGATCTTCGCAGTATGTATTTCATAAGTATATTATATTCATGTTGAACTGCAATATTTACAGTAGACATTATATTCTAGTCCAGCAATATATCACAGGATACCATATAACTCTTGCCTTAGGAATGCCACTAAACAACCCTAACGAACCAATCAGAGCGACAGACATCGGCGGGAGATTGTGGGTCTCCATAATTGTCCCATTAGTTCTGCAACAATCAGCTGGATAATGCCACAAGCTGATACTGTCTGTGATTATGGCAGAGTGTCGTTGTCGTTGTTCGGGAATATTTGCTCCTGAAGTCTCTTGCTTGATTTCTTCCTGTGGCTCTAAACCTCAAGCTCTCAAGAATAAGGTGTATGGCCACCGCATTAGCTCTGATTCCAGATTCTACTATATACATTCACCATAGAAGAGTTTAGCCACTAAGAAAACAGGGCGTTTTCAAGCCAACAGCAGGAAGCAACTCGGACAAGGTTAAGATAAATCCAATTGCATTGGAACATTTCTTCATCTGAATCGCAAACGTCTTGCCATTTTCCAATGCATTGCAATGCATTCTATGAATGAGTGTGCTCGTTTGGACCAATTTCCTTGAAATTCGCCTGATGCAATCGGAAACCCGAGAAAAGAGACAACTCATGTTGAAATCCAAAATTATGCTTTCTACCTTTCATTAAATTACTATGGATTCTCATAATTAGTTGAATATTTCTTTCATAGAAATTTTGATATTACCTAGAAAAGCATTCTTTGTTTCTTTAAAATGGTGATCCATGGATCCTTTTTCATGTCATCATGAAATAGTTAACTTGATATTTCCAAGACCAAATTGCTGATGATGTTTCTCTAATGAGGCGATGCGGTTCTCTCCTCGGGACTGCATCACATTTCTCATTTGCTTCGAGAAGCTGCCGGCCATCGCTGAGTGTCTCGCAAGACGACGACGATTCGATTCGACGACAAATGCACACAATTTGGCTGGAAAAGATGTAGATTTTTCCCATTCACCAAACCAATTTAAATAAATTGAACCTCTCTATTGAAAGCAAGCTATAGGGCTCTTCCCATGGACCGCCAGCTGGGGAAACCCAAGGAGAAAGGGGTTCCAGCTTGTTTTATTTCTAAGGCGTGCATCCTCAAAACTCATCGGGTATCGATTTCCCATTTAAATGCTTGAAGCATTAACTGCTCTTATTTCTATTGATTTTGAGGACGTTTTTCAAACTTCATTCAATCGCACATAGTCGTAAGTGAATAAAAAAACATATTTGTAAAGTTTTTTGGTACTTATTTAATAAATATTAAGTTCACACATTAATCTAAGTATTTGAAATAATTTTTAACATTATAATTCCCTAGATGGCCCGGTGTGTTTTCCTACATCTTCCAAAAATTGAAGAAATTTTTGATAAATATTTAAATATTGATTTTGTTTGCATATTTTGTTAATGATTCATGCAAAAGCTAATTATTATCAAATTCAATATGGGGAGTGTCTCAAACGATCAAAGAAATATTTTTTAATAACATAATAACGTCACTGCCACATTTGACATCGTAGACCATCCATTCCAAATTTAGTTCTATTTAGGTACTCGATTTGTTATCGAGTTATAAAAAATTTTTTGGATGACACCCTGTTCCCTTCTTATCTCCTTTTTGGAAGGAGGGAGAAGTCAGAAATCATCATAAAAAATCTTGTATACAAATAAGCTCTCATGCCAAATTTGGCTTCATTTCTTCCATTACTTCTAGAGTTGCAAGAAAAAATTATGGGTGGCCTCCTCCTCGATTCTTATCTCCCGGTTGTTGATAAAAAAAACTGTTTATGTATTCACATTGCCCCATTCCACATTTGGTTCCATTTTTTTCTGTTTTCGAGCTATTTTTAATAGAACTTGTAAGGGAAACCCTCTCTCATTCCTATCTCCCAAATGAATGAAGGGAAGTATCTTTAAAATCAGAGAAACGTTTCTGTATACAAGTACGTTCTCTGGTAGAATTTGATTCAATTTTCTCGATGTTTTCTCCAGTTATTTAAAAATTGGTATAAGTAAGTAAAATTTTTATGAGACTTCTATATCCTGTCTTCAAGGATATAGAAGTCTCAAACCAACAGAGGAAATGTCTTGAATATTCAATACGTTCTCATGCAATAACATGTACCTATGTATGTATTTGAGCCTCTCTTCCCTTTCAATCTCTTTACTAGAAGAAGGGGAGGGTCTTCAACCATCAGAGGAGCATTTGTCATTTCCAAATTCTTTCCCACGGCACAGATATTCCTAACATTTTAAATATAAATCAGAACTAGAGTATGACCAGGCTTTCTCTTGAAAAACCCATCCATTCTTTCATGAACATGAAACATCAGATCTAGGATTTTTTCCTTTGAATAAGATCTATAACCAAAATATCACCATAATGTTACCAAAATGACCCCAAAATGTCCGAAATGTTATCAAAATTACACCAAAGCAACACCAAAATTTCACCAAAAGATCATCAAAATGCCACAAAAAAGTCATCAAAATGTCATCAAAACCTAACAAAAATGATTTCAAAATATCACCAGAATATCAACAACATGTAACCAACATACCACCAAAAAGTCAGCAAAGTATTACCAGAATTTCTTTAAGATGTTACAAAAATGTCACCAAAATGATGCCTAGATTGAGACAAATATTTCATCCGAAGACTGTAACTCGATTGGGTTTGAAACAGGAAAGTTATTGTGGTTCCAAAATTGTATTTTGGTCGAAAATTCTCGTATAAAACGCAATGCGTAAAAAGTACTCATTGAGTGTTGGACAAAATGTGCGGCCTTTGAATTGCAATAACTTTTTTACTTCAAATCCAGTCGTGTTGCAGTCTTCAGGTGAAGTATTTGTCTCAATCTAGGCTTTAAGAAAATCAACCTTAAAAAACAATTGGTTTGTGATGAAAAAAAGTTATTGATGAAAAACCAGTATTTTTCGTTCCTTCCGGGCAAAATACCTTAAAATTCTATTCACGTTTGAGACTCAAGCAACCCCTCTCTTTGGTCAGATCTTCCTGAAATTTGGCATGTGACCTTTTGGTAAGCTAATAAATAATTTTGACTTGGAGCGAGTGAGATTTATCATGTTTCATTTTTCCTATACTATGATAAGTGTACTGCGGTTCGTTAAATTATTTAAAAACTACAAAAAATACGGTTATGGTAAAGTAGCCATAACTTCTTCAATTTTCAACCAATTATGATAAATAACCGCTTGAAATCTTTGTTTTAAATTGACATTCAAGCGCAGAAGAAAATCAGATTTTTTTAAATGTTTTCATCGAGTCTAAAACTTTCGCTGAAACAAAATTTTCTCTAAAAAAGTGCGTTTTTTATAATTTTTTCTATCATAAAGTCACTAATATCAACAATACTGTTGATCATACGCAAAAACAGTGTTGAGATGATCGATAGAAAATTAATTCACCTTCAATATGCAAAAAAGGGATTTCAAATTACTGTTATGCCGTCCGAGATATTTTCATCTAAGTACAAGAACTTTTTTTATTTACTTTATTATTTTTATTTTTTTCTCAAAAACGGTTCTACTGAGATTTTTTTGAATTTCATTTTCGGATTCAGCGCCCGATTTTACATTAAAAATATTGGTCAATCAATCAAGTTCACGATTTTTTTCAAATTTTGTAAACTAGTGTTATCTTCGTAATTTTTTAGAAGAGAGATAAAAATCTAAAAAATCAAATGCTGTTCTTGTTTTTTTGGAAAACAACCGGCAAAATTTTCTAAAAATAGGATAGCACTAACGTCGTACTTTTACCCCACCATACTCTACATAATGATTCCGGTTTTTTTTATGATGAATTGAAAATAGATTTAAAAAGTTGCAATAAAAAAAATTAATTATTTTGTTGGAAACACGTAGTTTTAGGAAAACCTCTGTTATTACATCAGATATCTACATTATTTAATACAATAATTAAAAATCATCTCCTGCGCCTTATTTACATTGTTGGTTGAATGATATTTTACATAAAACAAGCTGTTTCTCAAAATGATTAAAAATTACCCTATTTTTATTTTTATCATAATTTTGAATGATGCAAGTATAGATATGCAGCTTTTTCATCTTGCATTCGAGCTATGTTCGATAGACAAATATTTTTGGGCAATACTTGGCTTTTTTCTTACAGACTAAAATTTTTAAACTTGTTTGTTGACTGTATAACATTGATAAAAAAAAAGCTGAAAAAATAAGATTTTTAACGATCTATTGGAAATTAATGTTACATATCTTCAATACATAAAAAAATGATTTGAACATTATAGGATCTGAAGAAGGTTGAGTGCTCCTACTTTGGACCTAGAGCCAACTTCAGTCCTAAAAAGCCGAAAATCGGAATAAATCATTTCGTTTGCACAGATTCAAGACACTCCTATGCAAATAATGATTTCTTATTTCTCCTTTATCCAATCATACAACTATTTACCTCAAAAAGTAAATCTAATAAAATTTTTAATGTTTAAAAAAAAGTGCTTTCTCTCAATTGGTAGAACAGGCAGCTTAAAAAAAGGGAAGCATTTCTAGAAATCAGAGATATCAAGAAAAAATACAGTTTACAACAGGTCAAGCCTGAAAATTAACTATACAATCATCTAAAATAATAAAAAATCATTGGAAAACCGGGAAAACAGGTAAAGGGTCCAAAAATAGGACACTTTCGGCCATGATGTTCCCTTTTTAAACCTGATGTCAATTTTTTCAATACTAACCGATCAATTAAGGTGCAAATTTTCAAAGGGCATAATTTGAAATCTATATTGAGCATTTTCAACATTTTTTGTCAGCGTAAGGTAAATAAGCTTCAAGTAAACACAAAAAAACTTTTATGCTGCTGAGAAATGAGCAAATGAGGAAAACTTTAGAGATATTCATAACAGAAATTTTGGCTTTAATTTGAATCGTTAAGAAATCCTTCTATCATTTCATGGTATTTTTTGTTTAGAATGAAATATTTAAATAGGTTTTGATATATTGTTGTGAAACTTAACTTGTTACTAGCATTTTAGGGACCGTCCGTAAATGATGTCACGCAAAATTTGGAAAATTTTTACCCCCCCTCCCCACTCTGTCACATATTGTCACAACTTACGTGGCCCCCCTTTTTGTATTACGTCACGTTTTCCTAACCCCCCCCCCCCCCTACCCCGCTGGAGTAAAGTTTTCAACACTTTAGAAGTTTGATTAAAAATGTTGCTTTGTTAAATTCATCAGTTAAATTCAGAGAATTGAAAGTAAAGGTTAACAACTTTTAACAAGCCTTCAATCATTGCTTAAAACACATTTCAATCATGAGTCCAAGGATTATGTTGATGACTTTCCATATCAATGATCGGGAAAGTCGAGGCAGTAGCTGCAGCATCAGCGACGATGTTGAAACCATCCAAATCTAGTTCCTCTTCTTAAATTCATTCACAATCCAAATCATCTAGCTAAACAATTCTGCTCACGTTTTACCACAACTTTAGTGGGGCGGACTTTCCTGAGTGTTGCTGTGGAAGTGTTGTTGTAAACTTTCTTATGCTAATAAAATTTACCAAAAGTGATTACGTGAGTATTATTATTCATTAAATTAATGGTGCGAGCATAATTTAATTGAACTTAGGATAAAATTATTTGTTATTGTTTTGCTATTTTCTTTTTTTTAGTAATGATAAGTGATGTCACGCTCAAGCTGACCCCCTCTCCCCCCCATGTCACAAATTGTCACAGAAATCGAAACCCCCCCTCCCCCCCTAACGCGTGACATCATTTATGGACGGCCCCTTAGATCTAGATCCAATAAAGTTACAAGTCCAGTATCAATACAGAAGCAGTAGGTTTAAAGTAGGAAATTTGGATTTTCCATGATTTTGTAAATCTATCAAAAAGGTGAAAACCGAGGATAAAAATTTACATTGATATTAACAGATGAGACCATTAAATATGAATGGTTTTTCTAAAAACCACATAAAAGAGAAATATGATAAAAATGGGTTTACATTGAGAAACGGTGGGTTTACATAAACCATCGCTTAATGGGTCCAAAGCAGGGCTACTAACCCTTTATTTTCCAAACAAAAAATTAAGTCTGATGTGTGTGGAACGATAAGTGTTTATGATAATGATCTGAAAAATGGAGGTCATCTTAGTTAAATATAAAGCTGTGAATCAGGTGTGAACATGAAGCTGGATTTCACCACATTCAAATTAATTTGAACTTGAATGAACAGCTTTTTAATGTACATGCAATCTACAGACCTCCCTCATACAGTAATATGAACTTTTTTGCTAAGCTTGAATCGATTCTATCAAGAACACAGCAAGGATCTTCATGCGTGATAATTGGAGATATAAATATTCCTGTAAAGAATGCGGCTGCTCCAAATACAATTGAGTATATTGACCTGCTCAAATCATACAATTTTTCAGTAACGAATACGTATATTACGAGACCTATAAGTAGCAACATATTAGACCACGTTTTATGTTCCGAAGCACTTCAATCAAGAATCATAAACAAAACTTTATTCACCGATATTAGTGACCACTGTTGTATAATATCATCAATTAACCTGCGAAGAAGCGTGTGTGTACGGGAGCTTGAAAAAAAAGTTGTCAATAATACATTACTCAATGAGAGATTCGAATCCTACGTAATGAATATGAACCCCTGTTCAGCCCACGAACGCCTGAACAAAATTATTGCAAAATATAAAAGTCTTAAAAAAGAATGTACGACGACTTACAAAATCAAAGCAAAAGTTAAAGGCTTTTGTCCATGGATCGCGTTAGACATCTGGAAGTTGATGAAAATAAAAGACAAAATACTTGGTAAATTTAAAAGAAATCCAAACAGTGTTTATCTCCGTGATCTCTTAAAAGATATTTCTAAAAATCTACAAAACCTCAAAGAAACCACTAAAAAAGAGTACAACAAAAACCTGTTCCGCAATGCTAATCCGAAAAACATGTGGAAATGCTTTAAAGACCTCACAGGATATTCAAAGGACGAAAACAAAGAAATCAAATTTAATGTTGAAGGTAACTTAACCGATCATCAACAACTAGTTGCCCAAAAGTTTAACGATTTCTTTAGCAACATCGGACCCAAGCTTGCCGCTACGATCACAAGTTTAGGTAACGTTAATAGATTTGAGGCCCTTGCCTCACAGCCAAATTCAATATTTCTCCGGCCTGCCAATTCCCAGGAGGTTGTTTTAGAAATTAAAGACCTCGATACTAATAAAAGTGTGGGTGATGATGGAATTTCAGCACAATTCATCAAGCGACATTTTAATTTCTTTTTGGGTTTGATAAGTGACGTATTCAACGAAAGCATCTCGAATGGAAGATTCCCAGATTGCCTCAAAATCGCTAGAGTTGTGCCAGTACATAAGCAAGGTACAAAAACAGATCCTAACAATTACCGTCCAATCTCAGTCCTGCCGATTCTGAGCAAGCTCTTAGAAAAAATGTTGGTATCACGCATCACCACCTTCTTTCATCAGAATAATTTACTATCTGAGCATCAATACGGTTTCCGCGTAGACTCAAGTACCACCACAGCGACATCCGATCTATTTGCTGAAATTTACCGCGCAATCGAGGATAAAAAAAAACACACTCATCTTCTTTTCTTGGATCTAAAAAAGGCTTTCGATACTATAGATCACACTATACTTCTAAAAAAACTGGATTTCTACGGAATACGGGGACAAGCCAACGATCTCATAAAAAGTTTCTTGTCAAATCGAAACCAGTATGTGATGCTAAACAGTTTTCAAAGTAACATCCGTCCTCTCAAAGTGGTTGTGCCTCAAAAAAGTAATTTAGATCCTCTGTTATTCCTCATTTACGTGAATGATTTGCCGAATCTGAAACTCCACGGAAAACCACGATTATTTGCCGACGACACCTGCTTACTTTACACCGAGGAAAACCCCGTCACGATAATCCAAAACATGGCAGAAGACATGAAACTCCTTCAACAGTACTTCAGCGAAAACAAGTTATCCCTGAATTAATCGAAAACGAAGCACATGATTTTGAACCCGTTCCGCACTCCTGACATTGGACTACATGAACTGCTTGTCGACTCAGTAAAAATTGAAAGAGGGTCGAAATTCACTTATCTCGGATTGACGGTCGATTCAGCTCTGAATTGGACTCACCACATTCAATCCTTAAAAAGTGAAGTTACTTCAGCACGCGGGTTGGTTTGGAAAATTAAAAGCTTCGTGCCTTCAAAACAACTATGCGTTTGTACAATCTAAGCTTCAATACCTCGTACTCATCTGGGGACATAACCACCCGGATCACAGGTATTCTTTAAGACACCAAAGTAGCTTATACGTCAGACAACCCACCTCCGAATTTGCCAAGAAAGCATTTACCTATCATGGTAAGATTTGTTACAACCGACTTCCTGGAAACATACGATCAGAAAAAAACATCGCCAAATTCAAACATCTCATCAAGAGATTCACAAGAGCTAACATAGAAACATACATTCAGTGAACTAGACCAACAGTCCGGTTTCTGGTAACCTGACTAGCCAGCGTTCCCTTAAAAGAGATTTGTCTCACTGGGAACACCTCAAACTCCTGGATCTTCATCACTCTCCAAGCCACTAGAAACTCGTATTATAAAGAAACTAATGCCTTGCACATCTGTATTTTTTATCTTTTGGCCACCAGCCACCGCCGCCTCCACCAACCGCCACCACCAACCGCCTCCGACCACCCAATCAAAGTTTTTAATGAACAAAACTGTTTTCTAAATACTGTTCAGTCCGAAATTGAAAATGAAAATATTGTACAAAAATATTATTGAAAAAATAGTTGGAAAGATAAAAAAAATACAAGAATGATGAGGAGAAACCTCCTCATGCTTTTGAGAGAAGTGGTTTGAATTTAGCTCCACTCCCAGGGGCTTTTCCCTGCTCACACACATTTAGAGAAAAAAAAAGCTACAAACTGGTATATAACTAATATCATTACGAAGAAGTCAATTTTACTCCTTTTGCCACCTCAAACCCCATATTACCCAAGCGCAGGACCGATTTCTACAAATTTCTTACCTTTGATTTACCTTGGGTGTTGTGCTTAAATATGTAGAATATTGTTTTATCATTAATGTTATAACATTTGAGTTATTATTATTCTGAGTGTAGCAGCTACGCGGCAAGCAAGAATGCAAGATATCTTATATTTGGTCCACCATGTGTTGAAAGGCCCCAGACAACCAAAAGTCGTATTTTATTTTACAGATTATATCGAATTGAATATTATTTTCACTCATTTTCGTATATCTGCACCTACAATGTGCTGCCTATGCATATTCTTTATCGTATTTGGATACATTGCATGATTTTATTACGACAATACAACCCAAATCAAGAAAATGTGTGCTAATGTACCTATATGGACTCCAAAATATTACGTACATATATACTAGTTTTGCTGCATTATATATATGTTTACACGTATATTTGCACGTATATTTGTGTTGCAAATTCGAAATACCCACCAAATGGTTGTCTGGGACGATGATCAGCAATGATTGACAGATTTGGTCTTGCTATGCATAAAATAATTTGAAATTAAGATTTTTTTAACATGAAATTATATTCTCGATTTATATTCTCATAACAACTAGGTGTTAGATCTTAGCAGAAAGAAAATGAGCTCGCAACTTTGCTTGCCACTTGGAGATATATGCTATAAAATCGTATAAAACTGCATTGATTCGTAATAATGTGCAGGCAATCGTATACCTTTGCCAATTAATTCGCATGTCTGATTTTCGTTAAACGTATTTGCTGGCAATCGTAAAAGTATACAAATAAGTTCAATAAAATCGTTTTTGATAATAAGACAGCGATGATTAGAATCGTTTTTAAGGGGGCTTCAAAATGTTGATCTATTTTTAGATCATCGATGACGTGTTCTACGATTTAAAAGATTTTAGTTATAGAAATATACGATTTGCTTTTGGTTTAATGCCTTTGAAGCAAATCCCCTTGAATTTATATATTCCAGATAGCGTCGAGGAACCATCATGAGCAGCAGACCGTATCGTCAGGGGATCAAGTCCAGGTACTAACAATAACTTCATGAATTTTGAAAAAAAGCAATCAGGCAAATTATAAATTTGTACGATATAAACTTGAATTTGACAGCAAAAAACGTATTTCTTTGATATAATCTTATTTTTATTATTTTTGGGGATGAATAAATCAATTAGATTAAAATACAAAAAAATAATAATCTTATTTTTATTCAACTGACGGAAAACGAGAGCCCTGCACTCAGTCGCAAAAGGCGACCAAATAAGTCCAAACTTTCCATATTGTTACGAAAAATGTCGTATATGAAGATATTCCCAATCGCATATTGAGCGAAGACCTGCAAGATTACAACCTTAATCATCTATATGATGATGTAAATTTTCATAATATATTCCAAAAAGAATCAGGGTAGTCGTAAATGATACGCATGACAAGTCATGCAAATCGTAATTCAATACAATCCAAATAAAAAATATGTGTGCTAATGTACCTATATGGCCTCCAAAATCATACGTATATACTGGTTTTTCTGCATTATATTCGATATGTTTACACGTATATTTGAACGTGTATTTTCGTTGCAAATTAGAAATACCCACCAAATGTTGTCTGGGGCACTAACAACACTAACAAAAACTTTGTCATTTCCAAATTGATAAAAATTCCACAAAAATGCCAAAGAAATCTTAAAAATTTTAAAAAATGATATCTTTAGCTGAAAACATAGTATGATTGAACGAAACTCACATAAACATGAGCATACTCAATACAGTTAGCAACATAATAATTTGTAGCACTTGCTAGAACACCCACAAAACTCACTTCAGCAGCTCCAAGGCATTGCATTGGGGTAAACGGAAACGATAATTAAAAAGCGGTAAGTCATGTGAATGGATACGGGCATTTGTTTCTGATTTTACCAGCCATTAAGCGGTTTGAAGCTGAAGCGAGTAACTGAACCGTACCCCGTTGATGGCCATCGTTTCGTGTTGGTCGTGTTCCTCCTTCCTCCCTAGGAAGCAACCCTTAACTGTTTGGTGGGTCGAAAGCTTCTCCCCGTTCCCGAAAGGGTGTGGCGAAGAGAAGGTTTCTGGTTCCGGTTTACGGCTGGATGGAGGAAAACTGAACAACACCGGAGGTGTTTACTTTTGTACAACCAAATACCTCCACACGGAGCTGGTGGGATGTTTTTGGAGCCCAAGGAAGGATGAGGATGTAGTATTTGTTGTCCCTTCCCTGGTAGAACATTGCACGAAATGGTCAGTTTAAGAGTACACAAGAGGCCTATGTTTGACTGCTGTTTGCTCGAGCCAGTCAGGATCATTATCAGAGCCCAGCGGGCTGTTCTCCAAAATATCAGCTGGGACTCTGGTCGCTGAGGTGTAAATATTCAAATTATGTGTTACATTGTAACTGAGGTGAAGGGATTAAATTTTGAAGAAGGTACAATTCAAAACAAGCATTATCTTCCTAAATAAAAGTATCGTTTGTTTGTTTTAGTTAAATTTGTTTGTGTAGCTTACGAAGGAAGAGCTTTTGGTCGCTGTGGTGGACCTCGCCAATTTCACTTCATATTTCTTTTACACTCAGACTTAATTGACGAATAAAAAACTTTAATTATTAATTATTTTCTAAGAAGTCAAACTAACTCGGGTATTCGGGAATCTTTATTATTAAATTAAAGCCTTCAATTTTAAAAACTTCGTCAAAATCACAAATTTATTAGATGATTTTTTATCTTTTTTTGAAAGTTATCTCGAAATATGCATATTTACTTGGGATCAGCGCCGCAAAATTATTCAAAATTTCTTTTTAATTCTTTCCATATAGGAAAAATGTTTATTGTGTTGTCTTGTGAAAACGATTTCAAATTGTAAAGAAGAAAGATTATTCTTTTCTTCGAGTGTTCAGTGATTGAAGCCAGAGATGAAAGTATGTTTATCAAATTCTTCCTTATCTATTTTACATATATTCAGTATATGAGAGGGTACACAAATACTGTTTTTGCGATATATTCGTAATCATAAGTTGTATTGAGATGAAAATTTGCACAAGGTGGTTTTGATGGACGGGCAACTGATTTAAGGTATAAAATTTTGTGTCAGGGGTTGTCAAAAGGGGTCGTCTACACAACACACATACTGTTTTAGTGATATTGACGTTATGGTTCACTGGACTGAAATGAAAATTTGCGGGGGTTTTTGAGGGCAAGCAATCGATTTCAAGTATCGAACTTTGTGCCAAGAGTCGCCGAAAGTAGTTGTTCATATTAACAGTTCAGTGTTTCCGCTATGTTATCGTTATTATGCATAGGATTGAAATAGAAATTTGTCCACAGGGGGTTTTTAGGGACGGGCAATCCATTTCTGGTATAAAATTTTGAATCAGGGGTCGGCCAAATTCTTTTGGGTTATGCAATTTTGTGTTAGGGGAAGGCCAAATAAGTCGTCAATATGAACTGTTCACTCTTTTCACGATATTGTCGTTATTATACAATGGATTGACTTGACAACTTGCTCAATCAATTTTAAAAGAAGGAGTTATTGATTTCCAGTTCCAAGTTTTGGGTCAGGTGTTGAAAAAGGGCTCGTCCATATCAACTGTTCAACGTTTTTGCGATACTGCATAAAACTGTGATGGAATTTGGTTCATGAGAGTTTTGAAAGAAATGCTACTGATTTCATTTGTCCAGTTTTGGATCGAAGGTCGGAAAAAGGGGTCATCCATATAATTTTTCAATGTTTTCGCGATTTTCTCGTGAGTATACATCGGATTGACATGAAATTTTGAACATAGGAGTTTTTGTGACGAACAATTCATCTAGATTTTCCAACTTCGGGTCAGGGGTCGTCCATTTTATGTGTTCACTGTTTTATTGATAAGTCGTTGTAATACATTGGATTGAGTTGACAATCAAGTTTTAGCTGTTCGCTGTTATTGCAATATTGTCATGAAAATGCATCAAATAAAGATGAAATTTTGTTCACGAGATTTTTGAAGGCCAGAAAATTGATTTCACGTGTCCAATTTTCGATCAAGGTCAGGAAGAAAGGAGTCGTTTTTAATTTCGGGTCACAGGTCGGCCAAAAGGGTTGTGGATATCAAATGTTTCGAGATATTGATGTATCGAAATTAGAGGAAAAAAAAGCACGAGGGAGTTCCAAGGAACGGAAAATTGGTTTCAATTATCAAATGTTACGTGGATTTTTCTATGTGAGTAGGCAATATTCAAGTTGTTTTCATTGTGTATGGGTCTTAAAAATTAAAGCAAAAGCGCTTAATAGAGCCCAGCATGTTATTTGCACTATGGATGATAGTATTGTAATGGTCTGTGAAAGTAAGTTTAGAGTCTAAGATAATTCCTAAATCCCTGACTCGTTCACATTTTTCTACATTCTGATCTCCTAATGTAATTGTGATGTTTGGTGTTGTTCTTTTTCTACTAAATGACATTAAATTGCATTTTAACATTGAGCTTCAGAAGGCATTTTTTTTTGCACCACAGGTAGAAAATGTGATTTTCATTTTGGAATATGCTAATAAAGTATGAAAAGTAGGAGTCCTAATTGAGATCCTTGCGGAACTCCTGAAGTGACTTGAATAGGGAGTAATTTCATTCCATTGAAATTTATTATTTTTTGGCGATTCGTTAGGTATGATTCAAGCCATTTCAGGAGTTTAGATTTTATTCAATTTTTTGTAATTTGAAAAGAAGGATTGGTATGTCTATGCGATCAAATGCCTTACTAAAGTCTGTATAAAGAGCTTCTACATGGCTGCCATTATCCATTGCATTCAATGGAAAGTTGATAGATTCAATTAAATTAGTTGAAGTTCAACGGCCTTTGAAAAAGACATGTTGCCTGTCAGTTATTCGGTTCTAAATTTTTGAAAATAATTTTTCGTTTAAAGTTGCTTCAAAAAGCTTGGGAATGCACGAGATTATGGCTATTTTGCGATAATTTCGATTGTCAAATGTCATCCTGCAAATGAACTTGATTAATGCTAATGACCCTTGAGAATTCTGGAAAAAAAATTAAAAATAATCGCGATCACGATCTTCTTCTTTGAATATCGAATAAATTTCTTGAAAGAAATTTGCAAAAAGATTGCAAATTAGATCCGATTTATCACCGACATGTTCGTCAAGGTGCATTTTTTGACGGAAAATACCCAGTTTTCAACTTTGTTTTCACGTAGTTGGAAAATTTTTTTGGGTAAGTGAATATATTCGTTGGACAAAAGGTTTAGTATTCTAAAATTTCGATTTTTTCTGAATACAACTGCTATGAAATTAAAAAACTTATTCATACATTAAAGCTCATATTTTAAGCTTTCTAAAACAGAGGACTGAGCATTTGAAAGAACAAAAAACATAAATATAAAGTTTGAGATTGAAAATGGAGTTTTGAAAAATGTTTTGTATCTGAAGAATAGGTTGCGGGCTACTTGAAAATTTGATATTTTTTCTCGGATTTAAATAGGGGACTGTTAAAAAATTTATTAATGCATACGATGCATTTGAAATTTAAATTCAAAGGCAAGATTTCATTTTTAATACTTCTTCTAGGTTATGTTCGGCTTTCGGTCTTTCGGTCAAGATTTACAACACTTTTTATGTGCTCTTCATCCAACGTTTCGAATTAATATTTATTCTTTTTCAAGGAACTAAAATAAAACATAAAGCATAAAACATATTTCTTATGGAACCAAAAAATGTTCACTTACTCGAACATTCGTGCTATAGTCTGAAACCGACGATTGATGAACGCTTTAGGAGCGCATCTGTTTCAGACTATAGCACGAATGTTCGAGTAAGTGAACATTTTTTGGTTCCATAAGAAATATGTTTTATGCTTTATGTTTTATTTTAGTTCCTTGAAAAAGAATAAATATTAATTCGAAACGTTGGATGAAGAGCACATAAAAAGTGTTGTAAATCTTGACCGAAAGACCGAAAGCCGAACATAACCTATAAATCATTCCCGGTCGAAAAATAAATAAATACTTCTTCTACTATACTTCTAATATACTACTTCTGTCAAGAATGTTATAAAAAGAATCACATTGTTGTGCCCTGACAAAAAAACTTGAATTTGGGCTACATTATCATTTATTTGTTGCAGGATTAAAATCATTATCAATATTCATATACAGATGGACATAAGTATTCGACACTTTAAGTATTCTGATTCTCTCTTTCTTATGGAAAATGAGATGAGTATCAGAAATTTCATACCGTTAAATACGGAACAAAACTAGTTTTTTTTTCAAAATTTGATTCAATTAGAAATATTAATGACTAGCTGATTTACCCGGCTTTGCTCGGGTTTGCACACAAAATATAAATCAAAATGAGTCGTTTGACTTTACGAAATGTTGGTAGCTTTGTTGGTAGCTATGTTTAATATATTTATTTTGAGAAAATTTTACCCATGTTGTGCCATGTATGTAAGCTTTGGAAGTTTTGTAAGTGTTTTTCAAGTTTTGAATGAGAATATTTACTGTGTTTACCTTTTTCATATTTTTGAAACAGTTAGAGTTATGAGGTTCGTATCCATAGAAATTAAAAATAATTTACCATGAATGCTTTTTTATTTCATCACGAAAAACATTTTATACCCACCCTTTCTTGAAAGAAGTTTGAATAGCTTAGGCCTTCTATTTTTTTTATCTTCAAATGATTAAACTATATTTTTATCTTTCCCACCCCCACTAATGAAATCTCTTTTGGAGATGATCTCCTCGGACGCTATTTGCCAAATGTTCCCCCGTATGCTGTATTCAGGTTTTATTTGCCCAGAAAATTCTAAGAAGGCTTCCGAAACTTGCCGCAGCTCGTGGCTTTCAAGTCTTCGAAGCCAACGGCCAAGAGTTCGAATCCCAGTCACGGCATACACAGTAAACTTTTGTGGTTTAGTGGTTTAAGCATTTGTGAGATGCTAGCCATCATATACTCGAAAGGTGTACGCTTAGAATTAAGTAAAAGAAATCTCTTCGAGGAAACATTAAGTTTCATTGAGATCCTGTATGTGTTTGTATTTGGTTTTTTAAACTTGTTGAAGACTCATTTTTCATATTTTCAAATGGATGTGTACTTTTCGTTGTTTTTTCCACACCGTTTTATGATTAGTTTTTCTAAAATGTTCCAAGTTCCACTAAAAGTTTTTTGAAGTGATCTAAAAGAAATTATCTCGGAACTCAAATCGAGCATTTTATGATGTTGTAACAAAAGATTTTTTTTTCAATTTTTTCATTCTTGGAAAAAAAAAATCTCATTAATTATTGTGAAGAGTGATAAAGTTAAAAATTCTTGGAAATAATTTGATTGATTTCGCAGTACTTAACGGTTTAAGTTTTCGCATAATTGGATGGTAAAATTGAACACATTAATGATCAACAAAAGTCATAGATTGACGAAAAAATTGAATTGTATAAAACTTAAAACCTCACACTTAATTTCAAATAAAGTTTCTTGCGTTGGATTTGTTTTTTTTTTCAGATAATGCACGTTAAATTTTTAAGTCCTCCATTTAGATTTCTCGACGGCTTTCAAAGCATTGAAATCACAGCTCTCAACTCATAACTCTGAATTTAATTATTTTATGAAGAATTCTAAAAATACGAAAATGGTTGGTTCTATAAAGCTTGATTTTAAGAAAATAGCTTAATATGTTTTCAGCACACCATCCAAAATCATAATGAAGATAAATCATTGCATCCGTACTCCACACACTGTATATTTTTATAGACTCCAAAGCCCTGCAGCAGTGGAAGGGAGTATGTACTTTAAAAAGGGAGTACTTTAATTCAAGTCAATACATACTTTACAGGTTAGTTGTATTTTTCAATCCGAAATGTTAGCTCATTATTGCATCCAAAAATCTCGTAACTACCGGTACCATGTGCATTCAGCAGTAGAAGGTACAAAAAACACCCGCCAAAATTTCCCCTTTCCAATCTTTAACGCTCAGCAAGCATTGATTTGCTTTCCAGTACACGTGAACTCTGGATAGTCGTTTCTTACGCCCGGCCCATGGTGATGGTGAAAACAACCCGCCAAAGGAAACGAAAATCGGCTGCCAAATGGGTGCCATGACTTTTGATTTGTGAGAATAAAAACGAAAGTTGTATGGGAGGGTCCCTTTTCTTAGGTGGGAGGGGCTCAGAACTATAACTAAAACCTTACCCTGGTCCAAATACATCTCTGTACCAAATTTCAGGCTGATCGATTAAGCGGTGTCGATTTGTATAAGGTGCATACAAACAAAAAAACATATATAGTCCAACTCATCTTTATATATTAGATACAAAATTATCCATGTAAAACAAAAAAAACTGATTTTGAATCATTATAACTGTGAAGTACGAGACCGAAAAAAAAAATAACGAAATCTATTTTGAAATGGTAATTTCAATCCAATCATAGTATCAGCTTTTGCGCAGAAGTTGAAGTTACCCGGAAGGATCAAAATCATGTAATTATATACCAAACGCTAATCGTGTTACAAGAAAATTTATGTATATAGATTTGAAATCAAAAGATTTTTTCAAACCCGAACTAGAAAAGCAATTTAAATTTTAAAAGAATGTGAAGTGGAACAAGCTCATCAAGAAATACTCGAAATTTATCTGTTGTTTGCGTGCCACGAATATCAGGAGTCGTATTTCTTTTCTTGAACTCTTCAAGGCCACACCTTGATTTACAGCATTCTCGATACGATATCTTCTCAACCCAATAACAACAAGTAGGAATTTTTTTCTCAGAATCTTTTTTGAGATCCGGTTTAATTTTCGCAGCTACTGACAAACACGTCTTTTTTCCAGCCTCGAACTAAAAACAGTGATTTTCTAAACTAAAAGATACTTTAACTGAGACTCACAATTTCACGACATTTTAGAAAGCAAGATTCAACGACATATTCGCCTGAAATTTTTGAAGTCAAACATATTGATAAAAGTTATTCAATAATATTAATGGTACTTAAGAAGAAATTCAAGAGTAATTTTGCTGTTTTAGGATAAACAGACAGCTTGGTGAAGCTCTAACACTTGCAATTCTAAAATCTTAAAAATGGTTGAACGATTTTTTACGGTCGCCATGTAGGCATTAGATTTATCGCCTTTGCGACAAAAAAAATAGTAGCACGGTTCCAAAACTCATTATGTGGTCAGATAAGATCAGAAATTTTCTTTTAAAGCGTTAAAGGTCTAAGAAAGATGAAAATTCTTAAAAATTATGAACACATATTTTAAACTTTGAGTTCAGAGTTGCTATGGAAAGTTTTAAAGATCTGCCATTTTACGCTTAAAAACTTAAATAAAAAATCTTCTAAATTCTCTTGAGCAAAAAAGGAAAACAGGAAAAAAAACTATCTTATCGAAACCCGCAGCAGGAAGCAGCTCCCGAACCGCTAAACACGGTAATAGTGTTACCGGAACAGGGCTGCTGCTGCTGCTGAAAGAATGCCTCGGGCTCATCTGGTCCAACGAAATACACGAAGGAATCCGTCGGTTTTTTTTCTCCCTTACTCAATTGTTACGACCAACATTCTTCCTTGTTACATGGATGGATGGAAAGAGGTCGAATAGAAAAAAAATCTAAGGAAAAAACGGTTTCCAAAGTGCTAATGGGCTGAGCGTGATTTTCGGCTCTTTTCAAAGTCGTGACGATTTCAGCTTTGGGCTTTTTCTCATCCGGAACTTTAACTCTACACTTCTGAAGCTTCCGGGTGGCAGAGCCAGCCGCCTGGAAGGTCCTATCGGGAATCGTTTTATGTAACATTCGAATCGTAATTTATTGTTATTGGAAGAAATATTTGCTCTACGATAGCGAAATACGGTTATGATACCGAATGTGAGCTCAAGAATGAAGACATTTAGACCAAAAATGCGTACAGAAGGTCTATGTTACTAAAAATGTTAAAAAATTAAACCAAATTGAACAACTTTGATTTGAATTTCAACTCGAATTTTATATCTGATGGATCCAACTTTTTCGGATATATTTTTTTCTGAATCACATTCTCAGCTTTTCTTCACTGGCATTAAAGTAGGAAGGAAGAGCAAAAAATAACAACTTTCAACGAAATTATTTCAATTCCTACAACTGACGAAAACATCCCAATTCGGCAGGCCTACAAGTTCCTACTGAAGGAAAGTAGAAATTTTGTATTTCAATCAACGTGCCGCCCGTTCACTTCAGTTCGGCGCTTTCGGTTTGTTTGAAGTTGTAAAAAACAAATCATCAAATGCTGGGGCCTCCCGCTATAAATGGTAAATGTTATACTTAGGTACAAATATATTTACATTCGCACGTTTCGTGCTGCCAAGTCAGCCAAAGCTAAGTAAGGAGAGCAACAACACCGAAAAAGCAGAAAGAAAAATTCAAAAATATAAATGCAAAACATGGCAAAAAAAGAAAATCGGCGTTCCTGCGAGTACCCAATGCTCATTAATATTCAAGAAGTCATATTTTGGTATCGGCTTATAACGTGCTTTCCTGACAGCTTGACACCTACGCACCAATACCAATACGCAAGCGGGCGCAGATCAGAGCAGAGGTTTGATGATGATGATGTCAACCGGGAAAAGGTGGTCGTGATTGTATTTTGAAACCGTTCTTTTCTCTTTCTCTGCTGTTTCGGTTCTCGTTAAATTATTCTGGTGTTGACACACTGGGCCCGGGAAAAGTTTAGGTGAATGTATGTATGTTTGAAAAGTTTTGACTTGTCGAAGTAAATCCTAAATCGACAGCTAATGATGATGACATGGCGAACTTTGACTGTTCTAGCAGGATCGCAGTTCAATTTTTGAAAGTTAAAAAATCGTTCAATTTTTGTTCTTCATGGAATAATGAGCCGGCATTGAAAAGGCAGCATAGGAAAATTGGAAGTTCAACAACCTACTAAAGATGAAAGAATATTCCAGAATATGAAGTATGTAAATTCGTTTTGGTAATTTCATTTCAATCATGACCTGACCAGCCAAAAAAAAATTAAATCATGTGAACGTTCATATGTAAATTTCAGTCAAAACTTAAAAAAAATGGCAATATTACAGTTTGTATGTAGAAACCAAAAGCAGAAATTCTGCATTTCTATTCTATCTCGACCTTTAACACATTCACAGAAAACTTCTGATCTTACCAGACCAGACCATGAGTTCAAAGTGTTCCTCCGGTTGGGGGGTGCTAAGACTGGAACCGTGCAACTCAATTTCCGTTTATAAATCACGGCGCTACCGTCTCCGGTCGAATCAATGGGGCGAAGAATTAAAGAAAGCATAGAGAAGTGCCCAGTGAAGACGGAAAAAAACAAGACAGCACAGAAATAAAAACTACACTTCGTCGTTTCATTGACACTCAGGCGTGAATAGAGTCACAACCGAATACAAGCATGTAGTTGGTGGCGCAACAACGACAGCAACACCCACAATATCTGTGGTCATATCCATACACACATTTGTAGCGAAGGTGAATGGGAGAAATACCCGGAAACAGTGCTAAATATATGTCTTTTTCACCATTGGCAACTTTCCGACAGGTTTCCGATTCCAGCATACACGCCGGGCAAGTTTTTCTTCGTTTGCCAACTGCCCTTTTTATTATAACTTTTCCTAGATGTTCCAACTACCTATCCCATGTGGGAGTTGCACACATTCTTGGTTTTTCGAGATAGTGAAAATGTTTGTTTCAATATTTGAATCATGAGACTTAAGAGGGTGAGGGGAAGGGTAGGGTCTAACACTTTCAAAAAATCGATTTTTTAATTTTTTTATTTCTTATTGTTAAACATTTCAAGAATGTTGTGTCAAATTTTCAAGTCAATTGAAGCAAAACTGTAGAAATTATAGGCCTTTATCTCCTCCTATCTAAAACTGCAAGAAAGCAAGAGCAGAAACTTCAAACGCGTTTTCCTCGAAAGCACATTTTTAAAGTCCGTGGACATCGCCATTTGAAAACTACTTATCCGATTCTTTTCAAATTTGGAACATATTTTCTACATAAAAATCACAAAAAATACCAGACCCCAACGTTTTTCTTTTCTTTTACTTTGGGGAGATTTTACAGATAAAAAATGGCGGATTTTTTCGTGAAAAATCGTAGTTTTTACTTCAAACAGCGTAGTTTTTACTTCATAAAAAAATTTTTAAGTTTAATTAAAACGTTGGGGTCCAGAAAAACATCAATTAAAAATATTTTGCTCTGATTTTTTGACTTCAGATGATTCTGTGCTGAGATTCAGTGTCCACCGCAAATCCTGTTGTCTGAAAGGCATCCTTGAAAGTGCTCCGTCACCGGCTCATTTTTCAATATTTTTCTACGAAAAAATTACTAAATGTTCTTTTAACAATGCTTTGTATAATGCAAAAAATTGGAATACATTTGTTTGAACGATAGCTCTAGAAAAAAATCATGAAAAAGTTTATTTTACCCGTTAGACCCTACCCCTCCCCCCCCCCTTAAGTAAATGCATGCATTGTATTCTAAGTTGCAATTTTGAAAATTAAAGATTTTTTTTTGAAATAAAAATCATTATTTTGTCCCACCACTAACAAACGTATTCTTAATTTTTGGAATTTATGTCAACATATTACTTATTTCCCCGTTTTGAAAAAAATCAACAAAAAAAAAATTTAACCTACTCTCTTTTTATTCAACTGAAATTGAATCACAGTTTTAAAAAAATTCAACATAACAATGCAGTATCTCACCCGTATGACTAAATTTTGCTTTGATATTGTGCATATTATCAAATTCACTCGCATTATAAAAGCGTTTTGAAAATTAGTTTGATTGCACACTCTCTCTGGAGCCACTATTTTTTTCCAAACGGTATAAAAATCATGCTAAAGGCTTTAAAGTATAAAAATGGTAATTTGATGGTAAGCTCGATGATTTTTAACAACAACAAATAAGGGAGGATACATTGTAAAAAAAAAATAATTTGAGTATACGCCTTGGCTTGCAATCTTTAAATCACCAATTCAGAGGTTCTACGCTATCCAAAGTGATTCATTCGTTCTTTTGAACTTTGCAACGAGTTGCTTACAAATTTTGTGATGGAAATTTTCAAAATTCCATTAAAAACCCATTACAGACCTCGTTCGATTTTGGAAACATTTCAGCCTTGCTCGGAAACGGCTCAGGGGGATGTTCAAGCCAAATTTAAATTTGATTTTGCCGACAAATTTGCACGAAAATTAATGATTTGCAGTTTTCGTTACAAATAAGACAATGACTTCGGAACTATACCAAACAGAGTGTCTCTTAAACGTATTTTGCCATTCAATCCACGACCATCCTGTAATGTTTTGGTCAGATTTGGCGTAGGTTTTAAAGAGCCAATGTCTGATTTGTGTAATAACAATTCAAAGTTTTCGATAGATTTAGATATGGTGAAGAAGATAGTAGTAGTTATAAACGGAGATCAATAGCATTGAGAAAGAGGAAGATTTTGGACATGTCATCAATGTCTATCGCAACTAATACATCTCTCACTGGGGATTAAAAAAAAAGGAAAGGTTATCAAATAAAAACCTGCACAGAAAAACCATTATTTAATTTATATAAGATGTATTTGAATAAACGATGCAAACATACACCATCTAAATTATTTTTAGATTGAAAATGACAATAGCACTTAAATTTAGAAACAAGATAATAAATTGAATTTTCAGTGTTTTCCTAAGTCATTTTACACGCCGACAAAAAATCATAATGAACAGACCTAACATCGCTGCAATCATTATTTATGGTTCGATTCACGATTTCGTAATTCCCTTTTGTGGTGACTGTTCACGAGTTCTGTTAACAAAATTTCACGAACGAGAAATGGGGTACGGCGAAATTCTTCGTTTAGCTGCCAAGGTTGGCGAAATCACAGAAAAATCTGGAATTTCACAGAATTTTGAGCAAATTTTCATCACAGAATCTGTGTCACATAACACAGAACTTTGGGAATGTTCACAGATTTCATCGATTTTTTGAATTTATCAAAATTTTAATATTTGATGTTGAAATAAATTTGAGATTTATAGGTTTAGATTGAAGAATATGATAAAATTAGTACGGTTTATTGATTTTGCTCCAGTAAAATGTAAAAAAGAGCCAATTTTTCATTAACCTTCAATGAACTTATGAAAATGGCGTCACAGAAAACCAACACAGAATTTTGAGGTAAAATCAGAGAAACTCAGAATTTTTTTTCGCCAAAACACAGAATTTTTTTCGGTAACCTTGGTAGCTGCACGGTCAAGATATTTAACTTAAAACTCAATTTGAGGAAAGCAAAAAACTAAGTCTCATTTTGTGAACTAAATTTAGCCCATTTTTTTGGTTTCTTATTCACGGTTATCTATATATATATTAACTTATTTTATATATTAACTTATATTCTTAACGGTTATCTCTCCGGGATGAACAGTAAATTGAATATTCAAAAGATTTTTGACAAAGAAGTTTCCCAAGCACCATAAGCACTAATGACTTGTTAAAATTCTATTAAACAACAGCGTTAGAGCTTCTCTGCTCTCTCTCTTAGCACTGCGAGCCAGTTTTTGCAAAATAAGCTGCTATTTTAGTGCACATGGTAAAATACTTGGGTTGTTTATTAAAATGTTTCAACATGTTTAAAAAAACACCCTTTTTTCAACACATTTCTACTGGACCAACCCATTTTGCATTGAATATTCTGAGCAGCGCTTCTACTTGAAACAAAAAATCTCATCAAATGTCCAAAATCGATTGTCCGGTAGTTCCTCGTGGTAATTCGACCAGAAGCTGTTAACAAATGCACATACTTGTACCAACGCTATTCAGGGACAGAAGTATCCAATATTGGAATATTCTCCGATAAACATACTTAAAGAAAAGGCTGAAATATTCTCAATTTTCACGATATAATATTTTCGAGGAATAAAAATAACGTCGGATAATTTAACTTTAAAGTTTAAGTCCATTTATTCCAATATTTCTGTTTTCAGCTGGATTAACAAAATGATTTTTCATTATTTGATACTAAAAATCTCTGATTCATCAACAACTCATTTCCTTTTAAAAATTTTTTCCCAAAATTGAGCTGAGAACTATTACTAAAAACGTGTGAATGATAATTAAATGAGGACTCAAATGTCTGCTTTGTTTCTTCAGCATATAGAATTGGCTAATAAAGAATCAAAACAGGAATCGCGAAGTGTCACTAACAGTGAGGTCATGCAGTGTGTGAATGGGTCGATTCACGATGACGTTATTCCCTTTTGTGGTGACAGTTCACGCATCGTGTTTACCAAAACTTTTCGTGGAGCGGCTACGGTAAAGAAATTTAACTCAAAACTCAGTTTGAGGATAGCAAAAAACCAATTGCCATTTTGTGAACTAAATTTAGCTCATGTTTTGGTTTCTTGACGGAAATCTCTACGGGAATGTACAGAAAATTTAAAATTCTTTTAAAAAAATATAAAAATGGGTTGTTTATTGTTGTTATGGTTATTGTTTATTAGAATGTTATACCTTTTTTCAAATCCTTTTTTGAACATATTTCTTCTGAGCCAACCCCCTTTGCATTGAACATTCTGGTACAGCGCTTCTACTTGAGCAAAAAATTAAATTCAATGTACAGATGTGGAAGCTTCTTAAGAATTTGTATGTGCCGAATCGATTTTCCGGAAGTTTCATGGGTTATTTTGACCGGAAGCTCTTAACACTACTTGTACTTGTACAAAAACCCTATTCAGGGACAGAAGTATCCAATATAGGAATATTCTCAGGTAAACATACTGAAAGAGAAGGCTGAACTATTCTAAATTTTTACGATATGATATTTTCGAGGAATGAAAACAACGTTAAATAGTTTAACTTTTATGTTTAAATCCACTTATTCTAATATTTCTGTTTTCAGCAGGATTAACAAACAAAATGATTGATTTTTCAATATTTACATCTTATTTCTATAACAAATAATTTCCAAAAAATTGAGCTGAGGACTATAGGGCTGTTGCTACCCACACATACAAGAGGTCTGTTGGGCACACATCAACGGTTTTTATATGCAGTAAAGGCAAAATTCAACTAAAACTTCGTATTTTCCGTGAATGTATGCCCATAATCTATCAAAAGAGTCATTCTGTATATTTTGGATCATCTGGTAATAAGTGGAATGGTTTTGTGGATATTTAATAGAAGAAAAGTCCGGAAACAAGCACAGCAAAATTTTAAAAACCTCAACCATCTATGTAAGGCACTAGCAACGGTTGCCCCAGATTCTTAGATAGACTCTGGTCTATCTTATAGAGTTTTCAACCAGTAAGATAAAATTGAGGGCCTTCGTCGTGAAATTCATTAATAAACTTTAGCAATATTTGGTCTTCCTCCACTGAAATTGATCAAATCCATCACAAAATCTTATTTTTTTCAGCGAACCTCACTCGCAATCCCAAACTAAACTTACAAAAACTACACAAATATAATGGCTTCTTTTAATGTGCTGTGAAACAGAAAACTTCCAATAGTTTTCGTAAATTACTTGAAAAAATAGCTTTCTTCCATAGAGTCGTATATATTTTCCATGGAGCTGTAACTTTTGTTTTCCCAACGGCTTACTTATAAAGCTTAGTTCTTATAGAAATGGGACACTTTCTTTTGCTAATAGCTCGTTTATTAGTAATCGGACATTAAAAATTTTGATAGCATTTTAATGCCTGTGGAAAGTACTATCCGACCAATTTTTTTCAAAATTTTAAATTTAAGCGTTTTAAAGATATTCATAATGCAAGAAAAAAAGAAAAAAATAATTTTGCACAGTTTCCTTCAAAATTCATCATTATCATATTGATAGCTGACAAAACCGTTGACTATTCAAAGAATTATTGTGTGTGGGTGGTGTAAAAGTATGCAAACACTGTCAAAAATGTCCACAACGTTCAAATCAAGCATTGGAGTGAAACACATGATCAGCAACTACGGTTAAGGGACATCAGGGAAGTCACGGCTCATACCAGCATTTTTAATTTTGGATAAGCTAAAAACTAAGTGTAGATCGCTAAAATTTCTTAAAAAATTTTCTCCGATCAGCTGAAAGTGTTGCCTAGTGATGGGTCATTCAAACCTAACCTCAAACAACAATTTTTTGCTAGTTCCAGAGCTCGTAAGCTGTATAGCCGGTACCGAGGCTTTATTACAGATGATTTCTGATGAACGACAAAATTTTTGAAATACCCTATTTTAAACAAATTCCAGCGTTTGAATACTATACCATGTCTACTCGTGGCACGGTCTCGACCATATTAAAGTATGTATTTGCTGGTTATTTTGTATAAAATATAATGATTTGCTAAAATTCTGCTCCTGTGGAAAGAAACAAAAATTTTCAAAACGAAAACTTTGGTTTTCGATGTTTTTAAAAGCCTAAAAAGAGTAATTTTGTATAAACCCTTCGCAAACTACGATCTATACTAACCGATTATTCTTGAATTATAATCTCAGGATGGTTTTACTTCGTTATTGTGAGACTTTGCCAGCAAAAATTCCATTAAAAACGCTTTAAAGTAGCTAAAAAATAATCAAGTTTTGACAATTTCGAAACAGCTGTATCCACTTAATTGGCCTCAGTTTCGTTTAAAAGAGAAGTATTGGACCGAAAAGTAGCAGAAATTGAAGGAGAAGGATGTAGCCACCTAAAATACAGATTAGACGAAGTATAAGTTTGTAAAACTGATCAAAATCATGACTGAAAAAAGTGTGCGCCGGCCAATGGGAGGTACCAAGAATAATATAGAATTTTTTCTTTCAAAAAACGATAAATATTTTTTTTCAAATTTTTCATGAATTATCATAAGATAACCTTCATTTCCTTCATAGAAAGTATATAGGTCAAACGAATGGTTTTCGAGGTACACGCATTCGTAACTGTCCCATTTTTAAAGAGCTAAGCTTTACTTTCTAATCATAACTAAGCCTTCATAAAGATCCTAAATTGGTTGTACTTTTGATGTTCAATTAAATAAGAAAGTCAATTCTTTGATTTAAGCTTCAAAACGTATAATTTTTAAAGGTCAAAATATTTCATACATTTAAAAAAGGTCAAAATATTACATAAATAGTTTGTTTTTTGAAAATTTTACGTTTGTATATAAATAAATCTCTTACATACCTGATGTTCAAAGCTAATCACCCTCAAAATGCATTGATTAGATTTATGTTTTGAAAGGCTGCAGGCGCATTTAACTAAAGAAGCACATCTAGGATAACTTTCGTTGTACTCGCAAATGGTTCAATGGTTCAAATAAGTTCTTTTGAACAACGATTTTCTTAGAACTTTTGTAATATGCTCATGCTCATCAAGTCATGAATATGGATGAATATTTTTTTTGCAATAGACTTATGGCATCTATTGAAAGCTTCCTTAAATTCAATTGTAGCCATAGTTTCTTTAAGCTGTGAAGCTTCATGTCTATTTCCAGAACTTCTTCGGGTTTCTTATAAAAATATTCTTTCAAAAATATATTTTCGAACTATAGATAACGCATTGAAATACACAAAAGATAAAAAAAAATCATTAGGTTTTAACTTATAACCATTTATTTTACAGTTCCTTGGAAATAAAGTTTAGATAAAATTAGTTTAAACAAATTCACGTCAATCATATTGATTTCAAAAACACGCAATAACATCAATATACTTTGGAAAATTTAGACTATTTCCAACATTCGAAACACACTGGAAAAGTTATCCTAAATATGGACAAAGCGTTTTTTCAGTTTTATACTTTAAAAATACAGGGTTTTAACAGTTAAGTAACAAAAATCATTGTGATGAACAATCCGACAAAAATTTAAAAAAAAAATTGGTTGACAAATTCAGCTTATATCATCTATTTCTAAAACACTGTTTTTTAAAAATCATGCTAAGAATCCCGTTCAATTTGGACTTACTTTGAAACAAACCGGTTTTACTTAAATTCTAAGGAATTAGAAAACTGAATTATGATTATAATTTTACTGTCCTGTGCGGCGGAATGAAAGCTAGAGAGAATTTATTTAATAGAAATTTGAAAGAAAGGTGGATAGACAGGCATTAGTGCGCCACAATGAGAAAGCTTGATAGGTGAAATTTTAGGCTGAAAAATGGCAACGTCACTTTAACTGTTCTCGCATAAGGAAAGCTCAGTAGGCCCATGGGTTGTTACGTTTTTGCTCGTTTGAAGTGTGCGTTAAAACACGCTCTCAAACCACTGGACTCGCTATTTATCAATTCATTTTTCGAAATCATTTTTGAACCAAGCATGTTCCTGATTTTGTGCCAATTATTTAATTTTCAAAGGAAATTTTCCCTTTAACAACTTTGTCCAAGATCAAAACTTCGTATCTTATAAGAAAAAAAACTTATTAGGTGTAAAATGGTCTTTTGGCATCTTTTGGCATTGAAAAACAATAAGTTCAATTGACATCACTGCTGGTGCGTAGCGAGGTTTTGTATGATTACTTTTCATGCAATACTTTGCGAGCCACAAGCAGTGATGTCAATTGACTTTTTTGTTTTTCAATGCCAAAAGATAAATCCCTGTTCAACAAATACCAAATAACTTTTTTTGCCTTATAAGATACGAAGTTACGGTCTTCGACAAAATTGTTCAGCGGAAAATTATCTTATGACAATTCTTTTTTAATTCTTTCTTTATTTTAAGAGACTTTCAGTCATTAAGACATATTTTAGTACATTAGCATTAGCAGGTTTGGTTCCACAGAAGAAACAAAAATGATGAAAATGAAGAATGATTTCCCCATGCAAACTAAAAAGTTCAGGATCGCCCCTGATGGCATGAATCGATAGCATTATTATTTATCGATGAATAATAAAACCGTACACATTCATTATTAAAAACGTTACAAACTTAGTGGACTGTATTTTTACCTAACTTAAACAAACAACAATTATGGCCTTTCCTACACAAACTATGGTCCCTATTGGACTCCTTATTTTGGACGTTAACTCGCGCAGTATTGCCAGGTTGCAAACGGGTCATTTCGTCTCATGATAGGGTGGTTCGTTCCAGAAAAGATGAGTTTTGAATTAAGACGAAGTTTTTAGAACCCAGAGTTTGAGAAGTTTTTAAACCCCAAATCAATTCAGTCTAGTGGTACAGTACTAAAATTTTGTTATTGTTTTTTTTACGAATATACCACAGATAGGTTTCAAAAGAGTTATGCTTCGTTTGACCTTTTTTGAAAAGATTTGAAATAACAATGAGGCCTAAGTTGGCCTAAAATTGGCATTATTATGGCTTCAAAACTGGATTTGAAACTTTGTCTAAACAAGGCATCATCAAGATTTCATTAAACCCTACTCTTGTCATATTTAAGGTATCCGTACATGAAAAAGGAGACTCAAATTTTGCCATTGTACCGCCTTAATTCGGTAAAATAATTCCACATTTTAGTAGCAAGAACTGATTGAATAATTTTGTAATGTATTGCTTGGGAAGTCATTGTAGAAAATTCAATGATAGAAATCTAATAATGATTGAGATCCATCACAGTGAGCCACAAACATTTTTCCTTATGATAATTTTTAAGTAATTCTCCAAATTTTTCTGAAAAAATTGCTCTTATTTTTTTGAATTATATAAATCTATTTTGTTTTATGTTTTCAATCTATTTCGTTTAATGCGGAATTATTGAAGAGTTTTCAGTTATTGGATGAAATTCTTCTACTTCCGTGTTATTGATAAAAAAAATTATGTCATTTTTCACTGTCCTGAATTATTGATGGTGATGGTGAAATGAACTACATTTTTCCATGCATGAATATTGTAGGAAATGGATTGTATCGGATGGAAAGCAAAAATGTTCATCAAGGCCATCAACTTGCCTTGCCATCAACAATAACACGAAATGGAAAACCTGTGGCAAATCATCACAATCTTAATTTGATTAGCATGACTGGAGAGATCTGTGTGCTGAAATTTATCCATCTTACGGACTAGCTCTGCGGTGCCGCTGCATGTGGTCATGAATCAGTTTAACTTTTCCAATATACTGGCTTGCTCAACTACTAGCCTGTGTAGTCCTTCATCACTTTTCTGCATGAATAATTCACCCTACATTTGAAAGTATTTATTGCGTGCTACTCCTACGTTACTCTTCTTCAGGACCAAAAAAGCCAGGTATCTATCTCCTGATATCTTCAGGTATTTACTCACACACACAGCAATACGCAGCATCCAAACAGAGCGTCAGCAAAAGGTCAGTGGGCCGAATGAGTATTCGTATCCTTTCCTTTCTCGCCCGGTCATATCACACAAACGGGTACAGACATTAGAATTGTTGAACCGGAAAGGGACCTTTCTGGGTAGTTCTTCGGACGCTGCTTCCGGAACACATCCCGAGATCATCTCGAGCCGAGCCAAGCCAGGCTCTGAATTCATTTGTTTCCCATTCTCCTTCCCAGGTTCGAATACCCCTTTTCTCACATCAACCCCCATGAACTAACTTCCTTGGGAAACATTTTCCAGAACAATCGCATGAATTTCTTATTTATTACGGACCCCCGGAGGGTGATTTTGTGTTACGGATGCGTGTGTGTTTCTGAATATGACCCCTGTTCTTCATTCCGATAGGACGCATAGATCGGCAAGATCTAACCGAAAGCTTTTAGAACAACCAGGAAACGCACACACAACAAAATCAAAACTAAACCCAATGTGAACCATTTCCGGGAATGAATACTGCCAAAACAAATAAAGCATGGCAGAAAGGATTTTAAAATTTAATCAAAAAGTAATCATCTTTCTGCCGATGCTGGCTTTCGCTACTGCTGGAAAGTTTAGCAACTACCTACTGTTCGATGGGAGTTTCAAGATTTAGTGCTGCACACATTTGGAAGTTTTGTTGAGTTTGCATAGTTTGCAACTTCCTTTACTGTCAGTAAACATTGAAACATCAGCATCTTCGAAATTGCTAAGATCTGGGGATTGATTCGGTTGAACTGGCTATGAAAAGAATTCCAGTCCATATTCATTGGAATATTAAAGTGTTAGAGCAAAGTGCTAAAGAAAATAAACCATTTTCATTGGCGTTGATGTGTGGGATCTTAAAACAACCGGTCATAACTTTGGATGGAAGTGGAGCTAAAAATTGTGACAAAACAAAACTTTATCAATTGAGACATTGTATATTCATATTCAGAAGACTAGTTGAATTTACATATTATGTATAAGTAAACCGATTTTTCCATTATGATTTGTTGTCTTTGACCTGACCTAGACTGAATTTCCACCAATATATCAACAAAACTTTTTTGGCTCAGGTTGAGATTTAAGATAATTTTTTCTTGTGTTTTAAATCACAAACTATACTTTGAACCTATCAGGTCACTTGAGTACTTTTGCCTTTGAATTTTGCATGTTTTTCTAACTATCTTGAATGTGAGCTACAATGATCTACACAAGGTTATTTCAGATTGCAACTTAATCCAATTTTAAAAACCCCTGAAACCTGAAAAGTTTCCTTTTCTATTTTTCTAAACGTCATAATTTTTTCAGATTTGGAGACGTGAAATTTTGTTCAGAGAATGTGACATTCTTGATTGATCTTGAATGTTTTGCTTTCACGCGAAACAGAAAAAAAATCCGAAATTGGAGCTCAATGAAAAATTCTTCGGCTACAATTTTGCCACAAACGGAAAAACGGTAGAAATGCCGAGAAAATAGTTATGATAAGGTTAATAAAAAATTTCTCAAGAAGTATCTGGGCCGGGCAAATCCAAGCAGTATTATATAAAAACTTGGCATTTGATTTCAAAATTGACGACCATAAACCGGACAATATCCA
Organism: Uranotaenia lowii; assembly: GCF_029784155.1. NCBI lineage: Eukaryota > Metazoa > Arthropoda > Insecta > Diptera > Culicidae > Uranotaenia > Uranotaenia lowii. The sequence continues at coordinate 60,755,422 of NC_073693.1, read as the reverse complement.
GGCATATTTGATCAAAACCCAGAAATCGAACAACAAAATCAAGAAAAAAAAAATGAAAAAAAAATTTCCTACCAACAGGTTTTAAATCGTATAATTGGCTTTTAAAAAACCTCTCATCATTATTTTTATACAACTTGCTCAAAAAATTTTGTTTTGGAGGCAGACATAAATAATAATTAAAACAATTTTTTTTTCTGTTTGAATTGTCAAAAAAAGTGAATAAATCCGAGCAAAATCCAAGCATTTTTCAATGAAATCCGGGCCGGCCCGGACTGTTTCCAAATTTTGTATTAAACATCCGGAAACCTTAAGTTATAAGTTGGGATTAGATGAAGTCAATCAATTAAAAATAACGAAATGAAGGCTAAGGGTCGAGCGAGTGGTTAAGATTGTGATGGAAACCACAAAAAAGTTTTACTCCTTTGAAAAATGCATGGATTTGTTCGAGCCAAACAAGCTGCCAAATCTTTATATGAAATTTCATTCTAAGAAAATAAGACTGCTCATCTCATTTTATAAAACCATTACATCTGGTGACTCTCAACTTCTGGAAACCCAAATTGAAAATTTTAGAGGAAATATTAGAGGGGCAATCAATTATTATGAAAATAACAAAATTAATAATGTACACTAACTGTGATAAGTGATCTTCATATATTTATAGGTTTTTTTTACATTTGTTAGAAATATACGAATATTTCTAGAATAAACGATTCAATACAACTTGCATCGGCCTCAAATGCAGAAAATAGAAGTTTCAACTGTAAAATTTGGAATTTTCGAAAAAAAATAGGTATCATGTAGCCATACCACTAAAGTGATTTTACATGCCGAGTTCCTTTCACCCCAAACCCTGGAGATTTGCTCAAGCTCAAGTTTAAGTTCTAATCATTCCAGTGATCTAGTAAATAACCTATTTCACATTACTGTATATTTTCAAATAAAGTATTTTTTATTTTTTTTATATATAGGTATATTTATATTTTGTTATATTCAAGATATTTAATAAATGCAATCAAAACTTTAGGCTTAAAGGTATTCAGTTCGTTAATTGTAATTTTAACTTTATCGAGTTGACTGACGTGAACCGAAATGAGTAAAATTACAAACTGATGTCTGAATCATATCGGCTTTCGGAGAGATGCGTTAAAACGACTGACATGTTTTTTTTAAGAATTTTTTTTCTAATTCACGCAACTCATAATACTTCTTCTATTCTGAACAGTGTATTGTAAAATTAAAAGCTACAATAAGATGTTTTTTCTCTCGACAAAACCTCAATTTTAAGTTACATGCAGACTTAAATAGTGGGCTTTAATTTACTGAAATCATCTGTCAGGTTTTTCACAACAACCTCTAAATATTTCAAGAATTATGTTTGTGTTTTATTAAAAAAAAAATGCTGTTAATAACCAACCAACCTATATAGATGCATATTTTGTCAGAGCATATTAAATAGTTTATACGAGATGGCTTAATTCCTTTTGCTTTGCTCTTGCTCTGAAACTTTCTTGAAATATTCATCACTTGGTTACGTATATAAAATATACATCAGAATTATTGTTCTTTATTTTGAAAGATTCTGAGATAAAGATAGTGATAACGAATGTATTTCGAATCTAACAGTCACAATTCTTCAAATATTGAAACGTTAAACCTCTGATTGGTTTCCATAAATCATATTTAAGCGCAAGTATTTTTAGTCTGACCAAGGATCAACTGAACTGAAATATTTTTTATCATTCATTCAAGAAGGAGTTTCAATAGAAAAAAAAATTAGGAGTATACGAGGTGAACAAAACCTACGAATCTACTGATAAAGATGTGTACAAAAGCATTGATAAAAACAAAGACATGTTGTCAATTTAAGCATTTTATGTAGAAATTCAGGAGTTCACGACCATTTAAATCACCGCTGGATGTAATTTTTCGGGGTTTCTTTTGTTGATTTTGTTCGGTGAAGTTTTTAAAAAAAATTCGCTAGTTTTACGTTTCGGTCTACTTTATTCGACCATCTTCAGAAACTATATTTATTACAAATAAATGTTGAAAGAGAAAAAAATTTAAATTACAATTTTTAAATACTTATTAAAATAATTTAAAAAAAAGACAAATTGGGAAACACTCACAAAAAGCAATTTTTCCGCCTGCTAGGGCCGTCTCTCTGCTCTAACTGGGCGTCAATCTGTTGCTGCTGCTGCTGCTGCTAGTTGTCGTCGGGGCGTCTTGTTTTTTAAACTTTCCACGCGCTCTCGTTCATTCTCCTCTCGCAGTTTAGTCCAGAGCCCGTTGTATGCACTGGATACTCCTTTGGTGTCGATCTGGAGATTAACTGCCTGGTTTAACCGTAGCTTGATGTGTAATTTCTCTGCTATCAATCGGTGGGATTTGTGGCAAATTCTCTCCAGAATGCGCGTTTTGTCGAAATTAAATTTGTGATCAGCGTCGTCTTGAAGCGCATGTTGCGCCAGGCCAGTTTGCGTATTCTTAAAACGAATGTCATTCTCATGTTGCTTCGTTCTGTTCTCCAGGGTTTGAGAAGTTTGACCAATATATTCTTTCCCACATGAGCATTGAATCGAATACACAACATTCGTTTGTTGCATTTTGGGGATGGGATCTTTAAGTTTTGTGAATATGGTCGATTTGACTTTATCACATGGCTTAAATGCGGCGATCACATCATGCTTGCGTAGTATTTTGCCACTCTCTCGCTCAGCCCAGGAACATATGGGATGGATGCCATCTTCGGGGGTGCTGATTCGACGAAGCTGCTGGATTCGAGCGTGTTGTACATAGAGTGGGTCCTTTTTTTTAATATTTGATTTACTATTTCTTGTGGATAGTTGTTACTATGCAGGATATTTTTCACTGAGTAGATGCTAGTTTTTCTAGTTTCGACATCCGACAATTTTAGGGCTTGGTCGATTAACGCATAAGCGGTGTTTTGTTTATGTGTGAATGGACTTTCGGAATAAAAACAACGGGCTCTGGACTAAACTGCGAGAGGAGAATGAACGAGAGCGCGTGGAAAGTTTAAAAAACAAGACGCCCCGACGACAACTAGCAGCAGCAGCAGCAGCAACAGATTGACGCCCAGTTAGAGCAGAGAGACGGCCCTAGCAGGCGGAAAAATTGCTTTTTGTAAAAATTGTAATTTAAATTTTTTTCTCTTTCAACATTTATTTGTAATAAATATAGTTTCTGAAGGTGGTCGAATAAAGTAGACCGAAACGTAAAACTAGCGAATTTTTTTTAAAAACATCACCGAACAAAATCAACAAAAGAAACCCCGAAAAAAAAACAATTCAGGAGTTTCAATTCAATAAAAATTCGGGGAATAAAATTGAAAACTAGATCGCACTTACTTGAGCATATCATTCCTTGGTCCTAAAGTACAATTTACTTATTTTTTCCTTTCTTTACTATTTCTAATTATCCATTGATTACTAGGACGTGGCCGGCGCTTTTTTGATGATCAAAGTGAGAGTATAAGTTTGGGACATTGAGAATGAGTTGCTAATCCCAAGCATCCTTCTTTTGATCTTGCAAAAAACTGATTGCCTCGGTCAATCACAGAAATTTTGAAATAATTTATCGTTAAAATGGTTAAATTTTATATTTTTTGAGAAAGAATTTTTGAGGATTGGAAGATTAAAGATGGATAGAAGATTAGAATAATGTGATGAGAAGTTTTTCAAGTTAAAATCACCCTTCCGCTCATTTTAATCATCTTTTACCACTTTCTTCATTGCAATCTTCTATCCAACTATTATATTTCAACTCTTTAATATTTTCTCTCAAAGAACATAAAATTTCACGGATATAGACGATAAAACATTTTTAAAGAATTATTTCTACATAGCCACGTCTGTATTTATGGTTTACGAAATGCCTTGTTGTTAAAATAGAAAAGATAAAAAATGATAATACTAATTAAATTACGACTTAAAGACACACAATTGTTTTAATTAAAAATTTTATTGGTGCATTTCGGGTTCAAGGAATCAGATGAATGTGTATAATCAATCAAGCTAAGCTTATTATGAACTTTTTGCCAAATGATAAAAATACTACATCATAAACCCAAATATTTCGAAAATAACATAACATTATTTTGGAATTTTATTTTTTGTTTTGAAGGTTAAATAAATTTTCTATCGATCATCTGAACTTTACTTCAGTGTGAAATACGTAGAGTTTTCTAAATTTATGATCAAAAAACGATAAAACACATTTTTTCAGGAATAGTTCCATTTTTATTGTCGGGTTCGGATTAGATTTATTTTCATTGGGCCTTAAATAACAAAAATTTAAAAAAAGAATTAGAGAAGTCATACATTAAACTGAGTCGATTTGGGGTCATTTTGGAATTTCTCAAACCCTGGGGTCTTAAAAGCTTCGTGTCAATTTAATTTATTGTAAATCAATGCGAAAAGACATACCCATGTTAAACAGCTAATAACTTTCATTCCTAATAAGATGCGAAGTTACGGTCTTCAACAAAGTTGTTCAGCGGAAAATTTCCTTTCGGAATTTTATAAATTAGCACAAAAGCCATTAGCTGGCTCGGTTCCACAGACGAAACAAAAATGATGTTGATTTTTCAGTACAAAATATTCAATTTTCTCATACAAACCTAAAAGTTCAAATTTACTCATGTAAACGTTACTTAAAAATTTTGCAAAAAACCATGGATGAGTTTTGGACCAAGACGAAGCTTAATAGACCCCAGGATTTGAGAAATTTCAAAATGACCCCAAATCGACTCAGTCTAGTCATACATTTGAATCAGAAGAAAACTGCAGAAGTAAGCACTGTAAAAAGAGAGTTAATATTTTTGAATTTTTTTTTGAAAAATTAAAGTGTACAGTAAAGTTTCTAATCTTAGTATACTGCCTTTCTAAGCAAGAATGTCCCATGTGATTTTTGGGTCATTTTCACTTTTTTGCTGGAAACGGTCGCTTTTAGTGTTAACTTTCGAATAAAAACACAAACAAGTAGACTTTGTTCTGAACTTATACGAAATTTTCATCAAGGTGGTTGTCTCTATGTTGATAGTTCTACGCAAGAATGTCACACTAGAGCAAATTTAATGAAAAATGCAAATTTTATCAAAAAATTGTCTTAAGATTAGTTCAAACTGTTGAATTTAATGTTATTCATTGAAAAGAACACTAAAATAGAGGGCAGAGGAGGAGCGAGAAGCCTTGAGTGTTTAATTCAGAGAAATTTCCAATAAACACTTTTCGGTAGGCACTACTTACAGGATCCATACTCAACTATACATGTTTAAAAACAAAAAGGAACGTATTTTTAAAATTACGGTTTATCATGAGTTTTTGGGAAAAAATAAACTACGCAAGCTTTTAAATTATAGAAAAGTTGTAGCCTTGTGACAGTTTTTCGTAGAACTAGCATCGGCATGCGTTCTGATTCTACGCAAAAGTGTCACACGGAGCATTTTTGGCTCCAACTTGCTGTTTTTTTTTGTAGGAAATGTAATTTTTTTGGTAGAAAACATTGATTAACTTGAACTGTTCACCACGAAAAAACTGTCGGTTAGTTTTTAGTTTGAGAGAAAAATGGGAAATAAAGCTGATATTTCAATCGCGTTTTCTCGTTTGCACGTTTTTCCACATGGGACAATCTTGCTTAGAACGGCAGTATAGGACGACCAAAATATGATAATACTTAAGCGTTCTAGGTTTAAATTGATCACAGGTTTTTCAAAATGAACATGCTAAGTTTGAGCAAGATCTGACAACAGGAAAAGATTGCAAGAAATATAAGATTACTTCCAACTTTTAAGTAAATTTAATACTTTTCCAATAATTTTAATAACTGAATTTGAAAAATCACCTTAACAGGAAAGCTTGCAAAGTAAGCTCTTGATTTGATCAAGTTTAACCTTCCTCTACGTTGAGAAAAAAAAGGAATTCAGCCGGCTAGGGTCATATAGACCCGGATTACTATTTCGACTGTATTTTCAAAAATGTTTTATCGATTTTCATAAATTACACCATTTTGGAATCGTCTACACCAGGGGTGAGCAACCTGCTGCCAATTTTAATTTATGAATCTTTTCGACGGGTCGCACTCTAAATAACATTTATAAACAGTGAGCATAACTTTACATTTTTTTAAAATGACAAATTTTCAAGATAACAAACTTGAAAAGAAAAATAAAACGAATCCAACACCGTTTTTTTTTAAAAACGAGGCGAATAATATCAGTCGAAGGTAAACAGGTAAATCTTGATCAGTATAAATATTCAAAAAATTCAACCGCTTTGAACTTTTCCGCACATATTCGTTCTAACAAACAAAAACATCATTCATATGGTTCATAAACAATTTAAACCGTTTTCTGAGAAAACCCTATTTTCGTTCCAACTGATGAAAGTACTAAATATTCGTCATCACTTCCATATAAAAAAAATACTCTGGAGTTAATCCTCAGCGATACTATCAGTGAGATAAACTTATTCTAAGGAAATGAACGTTTTATTTTATTTATTGACTTAAAATCTTTTTTTTTTTTGCATATGTTCGAGAAGTTTTTTAACAATTATAATTTACAACTGCAAAACCGTTTTTTCCTACAAAATGCGAGAAAAACTATTTTTTAATTTAAAAATCTGCATTAGATCATTGCATTGAGATGTTGAGCAAGGTTTTTTTTACATTCTTTTTTATTATTTAGGCGAATTTCTACAATGTTTTAGTCTTGATTCTAGAGTTTTTTATTTCATGGTTTTCCTTATTTTTATTTCGATCGGATTTTGTGATAAGCTTGCTTAATTATTATTTGTGATAGGTTTTTTAAACGAAGCAGATTATGAAATGTGTATGACTTTGGTGACATCAAATGCAAATTTTTCAGTAAAATTACTCAATTTCTCGATGTTCGACATGATATTTCTAAGATATTTAGCAAATGATTGTCACAAATGTTGTGTTTGTCGTGAATTCAGAGTTTTTTTGAAGTTTTTGATGCTGAGTCAAGCCGATAGAAAAAAACCCGATTTAATACACTTATCAGTGGATTGGAGGCTTTCTTACAGAGTGTCAATTATCTTTGGAAATAAATGACACAATAATGGATTCCTTATTTCTGAATTATTTATTATTAATCTATAAAAAAGATTATGATTAAAGAAAATCGATAGCAAAAATTACTAAACTCAATATAAAAAAAGGTGCCCAGTACGTTTTTTGGAGGATAAACGAACTTATATTCAACGAGTTCATTTATAATCCAAATAATTCAAACTGTTAAAGTTTGAGAGCCACATATCTCGACGCTCACTAGTGGTCAAGGGGTTAACCTCCTAAACTCTCATGCTAGATGGCGTGGGATCGATTCTCTGCTGTTTTTTGAAATTTTTGTCAAATTTTTGATCGCCTTTGTAATTAATTTAGCGATTGCTGGCTACTGCTGCTGAGCAAATGGCTACCTTTTTTGGAGCCAACGTAAACATGATATGTTCTATGGAATAGAAAAATTTTAAACAATTTTGTTTTTTTTTTGGTTTTGAGATAGGTCCTACAAGAAAAAAAATCCAATTTTTTGATACTAAATTCATCAAAATCGTGAAACCTAGAATAGGAGTTAATGTGTTAAGAACGTTTTTATGGAACATACAAATTCCCGGACATCATCGTAACTCGTCGAGCTGAATCGATTGGTACCTATAAAGTGGGGTCTTGGACCCTTAATTAATGATATCCCCAACTGACCGTTCCCTATGCCTTTCTGTAAGAAAGCCAAAAAACGTTCACCAGGTCTTAACAAAAATGTTTCCCAAGTAAATGGTTTTTGATACGTATTTGAAGGCAAAAAACAAGCCATTTTGCGAACTTGATAAAATAATCTAATTTATAAAAAAAATCATTCACTTTTTTGCTTGAAAAAATAATTTTTTTTAGGACTATGTTGCAAATTTAAAAAAAATCGAGGACCCTCAATGAATTTCTTGATATCTTCAATTTTGTTTTATTACATTTTTTAAGGACGCACCCTGAAAGCCAAGGAAAAAAACTCATATTTCAGACCTTGAGTGTAAATTTGACACTTCCCGCTTGAAATCGCTGTTTCTATCTTGATTCTTAACCGATTCTTACAAAATTAATTAAAAGTTTTGAAAGCCTCGTAACTTAACTCAAAAATGTTTTTCAAACGTTATTTACCTGAAACACTTCAAGCTTCCATTATTCGAAGTCTAAGAGAAAAAAATCGGAAAAAATGCTTTGGAAAAAAGACTGTAGATCATCTAGGGAATGCTCAAAAAATTTAACTTGGTGACCAAGAAAGCTGAAGTTAGAAGCTATGAAGCCTATATTTTTAAGAAATTTTTTAAGATTATGATCACAAAAAATGGAAAAAACACTTCACATGTAGTTTAATATCTATCATATTTGTGTGGAGTATAGCAGCGCTAATGTAATTATACCAAAAAAATCGGTATGAAATTTCCTTACTGATTAATTAAAATTTATTGCAAAGTACAAGAAAATCTGAAAAATTTCAAATTGACAAAAAATTCGAAAAACATTTACTTTTGAAAATTTGTAAAAATTGTTGTGTTCCGTATTTTGAATATCTAAAGACGCAAAAATGTGCGAAATTACGCCATTTTTTCCAATCCTTTTTTCAAAATATATCTGGTGTGATGTAAACAATTCTGACGATTCATTGATTGAAAAGTAGAGTTTTAACACCAGTTTTTTTGTGGTTATGTTCACAATTTTTTTAAAAGTATATCAATAGCTTCAAACTTCAGCTTTCTTGGACACCAGGTGAAGTTTTTCTAGCATTGAGTAGCTGACCTACAGTCTTTTTCCGAAGCATGTTTTGTCGGATTTAATATCTTAGACTTTTAATAACGAAAAACTGAAGTGTTGTAGCTGAATATTGTTTGAAAATCATATTCCAATTTTATTACGCGGTTTCAAAACAATAAATTTTGTAAAATCGGTTGGGAAACAAGAGAGATATATTGGTTGTGATCAAGAGTATCAAATTGATACTCCAAGAACTGTAACGGGTAGAAATTTCTGGGACGGATGAGGGTTAAAAATTTTCCAGGAATAAAAAAAAAAACCTGCTGTGTTCTGTAAAACCAAGCTCCTTTATTGTTAAAATATTAGCTCCCAATCTATCAAAAATCATAACTATCAAAAGTTTTTAAATATGGCTTCAGCTTAATGAATTATACTTGTTGAAAAACACCCACTTTTTAGTTCATTTTTTGATTTAAGGTCGGATTCTGAAGACCACAAGAAACATAACAAATTTGTTTAAAGAGCCTCTAATAGCAGACACTTGAATGATGTCAAAATGGTACAGTTTAGAAAAGTCGATTTAATAGTTTTGATTTTTTATCTAAAACAATAATCCAGGTCTATATGACCCTAACCGATTAATTGTCTTTTTTTTGCTGGGTGACTCTGGTAGCCCTTTTCAAATATCTTAAAATGAGAAATTGTAGAGCTTCTGCATTTTAGAAAATCCCATGTATATAGAGCTTCAACTGTTTCTGAAATAATGCATGGAGAAGGTGCAGTTCAGGTCATATAGATCCTAATCGCAAAGGAAGTTTAAACAAAAGGTATACATATTTATAAAACGAGAACAGGTTAATGTTTCTAGAATGTTTCTTATTCTATTCACAATAGATTGGTTTTCTTTAACCCTTCATTTCATGATTTTTTATTTTTTCTCGAAAAAATTCACAATAGTGCGCAATGATGAATACATGAAGGGAAAAATAATGAAAAAATATTATTTTCACATATTTCGGTTATTTGGCAAAAATATTAATTGTTGCAAATTTGCAACAACATGAAACGGTTACACCTTTTTGTTCTTCACACTAGACAACTGGAAATAAATGCTTATTCCTAATTTCTTTTGCACTAATCATAGATTTCGCGCAGGAACTTCGCAAATCAAGATTTCTGGACACCGTGAAAGTTGAGAATTCAGCTCGGAGTAGTTATGTATGTTGGTTATCCACCATGGGTGCACGAATTCACCGCAGTTTCTGCCTAAGTATGTGAAGTATGTGCTCACATGCATTATTGGACTGACCCCATGGCTTCGTATGAACTGTTATGGAGTGAAGTATTGTGTTGATGTAGGTATATTTTGGAAGAACGAGTCAATCAGGTTACTTAGAGGTATTCCGGCATCCGTGTATATACCTGGCCAGCTGGCAGCTGGTTAAACATTCATATAATCAGTTATAAGAGGAAACACATCTTACCTGTCGGCCACTTATGGGATTCGAACCCAAAAGTTTTCTCGCCGATACCGGGAATCGAATCCAGCCTGGCACATCGGAACCAGACTCGCACTAGCTTATCCACTAGACCACAAAGGTTAGCTAGGAGTAGTTATGCGATAATATACCACCTACTGAGGAAATTATTCCTTAAGTTTGCTTGAAGGTGCTAAATGGAAAGCTACTTACCTATACCACTTTTCTGAACATAACCTTGAACAAATCAACACAAATCAATTCCGAAAACGTATTTAAATTGGTTCTGATAAAGATACTTAATCTTAAATCTTACCATAACTATATGCCAGTTTTAATGAAAAAACTTGAGTATTGAAGAGCAAATTCTCAATTTAGTTTTGAAGGAATGATCCAGTTGCAAATTACATTAAACTATTAAATATCAATAGGGGAGAATGAGGATACTTGATCCCTGGGGATACTTGATTCCTTAGCTATATCTCGAAACTGGAACGTCTTACAAAGATCAAATGTTCTAGAAAAATGTGCCAAAATGAGGAAAATAACAATGCTTGTAGTTTAAAAATTTTTAACAAAATAATTGTTTGAGTAATTGAATTTTGTTTGAAAAATTTCACAAAATGTAACTTGAAGATCTTTTTTCATCACTTTAAAATGTTCCTTACATGGGAAAATTACGAAAAAAATATTTGTTCCAATGTATCAACCGTTCGAGCGTAAAATGAACTTCATAATGCCATATATTCAAAGCGATGGAAAACTCCCAACTTTTTTCAGAAAAAGTTTTCTAAAATGTTGATTATGGGTACAATTGATCCCCTAGAGTTGGGTACAATTGATCCCCCTTTCAAACGGCATATTCTTCTTCTGAATTGATTGTTATGATTGCTGATTACGAAATTACCAATATTTATCCAAAAACTAATAATTATCAAACAATTGTTTGAAGAAAAGAGAAAAAATAATTAATTTTCTCTTAATTATAAAAAAAGCGCCTTAAAGTATGCAATGTTATTAGCGTTGAGACAAAGTTATAGAATTTTCTTCTTATGTCTGCTATAAATTGTGAAATGAGAACACACTTGACCAAAATAGTCAATTAACATTCTATCTTGGGGTTTTGTTTGATTTTTATACAAGGATTAGGGCTTCCTGAATAAAAGATCAAGTCTCCTTCAATAGGGGATCAAGTCTCCCCTAACTTCAGAAAAATCGCAATATTTTTACTCCCACGAAAATGCTTCTAGTTCATCAACGGGTTCAAGTATCGTTCTAATTTTTGGAGCAAAGAAACTTGAAGTTACAAGCTGTCAGAAAATGTCAAAGACGGCAAGTTGCTATATTTTCCCAAAAAGATATGGTGAAAATATGAAAAGGGGATCAAGTATCCCCACTCTCCCCTAATGATTTCTTCGGAATGAGCATTAGAATATGTAACATGATTCTAAAATTAGAATTCAAACTTGAAATCAGTTTAAAAATAAAATAGAATTAAAAATAAAACTTAATTCAATAACAAAAAGTTTCAAATTAAAATCCACTTCCAGAGCTTTCAGGAAAAGGTTGAATAAGTATAAATAAAGAGCATTTTTCGTCGATTCATTATATGAAATGACTCATACTTTAGTGGAAAATAATGAGGATTGTAATTTTCAATCAAACCATTCATTCATCTCTAAGAAAAAAAAAGCAAAACAATACTTCAAACCTCGGTTATCGAATGTTGGCAGGTAGTACTAAATTTTCAGGTGGAAAATGAAAAAAAGAATACGTTGTTTGTTATTATTTTAAACTCTCTGGATAAAGCCCCGTACTTGAATTTCAATCATGTTCAATATTGCAGAACTTTTGAAAATTGGTGTATACTTATTTTGCAAGGTATGAAGGCATCTGACATTTTTTTTATTCAAAATATGTATTTGTAATACCAACGAGCCGTGAAAAAAAACCAAAATAATGTGTTTTACATACGCTGAATTACAAATCATAAATAAGTTAATTATTCGCACCCGTCCTAGTTTCAGATTTGATAAATTTTGAACTTTAAATAATATTTTTCTAGTTTTTGATAACGGTTTAGAGAAAAACTTTTTATTTTTTCACCTCAGGGCCCTCTTTATCCAGGGGGGGGGGGGGTTCAATTTCCCCCCATTCCCCCCCCCCCCTTCTCCTAATACAGCCATAACATGATAATAAATCATTAATAACGAAAACACTTTTACCGGGAAACAAATACACTGTTTAAACGATGCAAGTTTCGAAAACACACTATGGAACCCATGTAACTAGCTAGTGTACTACCGTTGCATGGTGTTGCAAATTTGCAACAATTATTGAAAACCCATTATATCAGAGAAAAAACAAAAAAAAAATCTCAAATTTTGTTAAATATGTGAATTACTTTAGTGGGAATTCGAAACTATTTTTTTCGAGTCGAAAAAAAAATTCTCAATATGAATTACACTAGGCCAAAAGTTTGAAAAATAAGGCTTTTTCCACATTCCATATTTTTCAGATTCAAGTTGGTTTTTTTTGCACCTTTAAACACTAAAAGTAATTTTTTTTTAATTGAACGTGATCTTGAAGTTAGAAATATTATACCCATCGAAAAAAAAAATTGACTTTTTAGCTAAATGTGAAATTTAGAACAGTTTTAATTAATTGTTGCATATCTGTAGCTTTATGAAACGAAGGGTTAAGAAACAAATTTGTCATTTGCAGGTTACTTAAATGTTACATTAAATATATAAAGCAAAATAGGAAGCTTTTCAAATATCCCTCACATTTTTCCACCAATCTGTTATGTAAGGTGTTATAGTTAGTTTTTTTTTGTCAATTATGGACTTCGGTTCGAATTTTAAGATTAAGTGAAGCCATCGCTTATAAGAGTTGACTTGCAATGTAATTGACCTGATATTAGTGAATTTCATTTTAATCTTTTACTTGTATAGTTTGCAAATACACTTTCAAATCGAAACTTAAATAATAAAAAGCAAAAATGAAACTGTGATGGCATTTAATGATTGGCTATTTCATATTCCCTGGGAGTAAATTCCTTGTTTCCTTGGTCAATTCAGCGGATTTGAATCAAAGACATTCCTTACATTTAAAAGTGGGATAAACTTTATCCTTAAATCTCTTAAACGGAATGGTCAAACGGTTGAAGTTTTGTGAAATTTTGAGCATTTCTCTGGCAAATATCCGAATGGTCAACGGAAGCGCCCGAAACGATCGCGGGAGAGCGCACATAAAAGCCACAAGACATTTATCGAGTAAAATGAATTGGAAATAAAACACGCCATAATGCGAGCAACCGAGAAGAAGGACCCTCAAAAATAACGTGCTAAGAATGACGGTATTTTTGTGGCCAAGTGCGCGTGGCTGCCTTCCCATTACCTACCGAAAAGGACGATTCGGTGCCGAGTGAAATTGCTGGGATTGCGTAAATCGTTTCGCAAATTTTCTGCCACTCGTCGGAGGTACTTTGTATGTTGGTGGGTTTCTACGTACTTTTTGGTGCCGACGAAGAGTCAGGACATCCTGAAAAAGGACTGACCAACCCGCACAAAAAATTCACCCCCAAAGGCATTTAGGTGGAAGTAATAAAGGCTTTATTGTAGCGGAGATAAACGAGGATGATTTTGAATGTGAGATTCGGAAATCGTTGTGGAGGAATCGTTTTCAATTCGCTTTTAATATAATATGCAGGATTTGTTTAAAGTAAATATTTTTTGGGTAAAAAAAACATTCGGAATTACTCTGATACAAACTTTTGGCAAAAAAATGTATGCGAAGTTTGTTTGCGATTTTTTAATATTTGGTTAGGAAGGTATTTGAAATAGCTGTTGACTTTTTAATGTATTGATGAAATTTTTCAAACCCCAACATGACTTTTTTTTTGGAAATCTCTTTGCAGTTGACTCATTTAGCTCTATTTGAAAGTAAGACCACTTTGACAAACTGGTTCAAATTTTTAACGGTCGCCACATTAAGGCTTCTTCTATGAAGACGACCCTTAAAAATAAATACTGTGCATCACGTTTCGCATAAGAGCTTTTTACCTAAAAAATTACAGCATGTCCTCTTCCATACGCGATTTTATTCTCAAATATAATAAAATAATTTACCAACCCCATACTCATATCAAGTTTATTGAAGACTTTCATAATCCATCATTTAGAAATTCATAACCATTTCTTGATTTCTAAGACGTCACCACCAACCTTATTTTTTAATACAGTGATATCGTCACGTCGTTTTAAAAAAAATATTCTATAAAGAAGCTTTTGCGATCTTATTCACATTTGGCGCTGAAAGCAACATTGGTGTTCATTTGGGCTTGTGTAAATAGTAATCTTTATTTATTTATAGGGGAGAATGAGGATACTTGATCCCTGGGGATACTTGATTCCTTAGCTATATCTCGAAACTGAAATGTTTTACAAAGATCAAATGTTCTAGAAAAGTGTGCCAAAATGAGCAAAATAACAATGCTTGTAGTTTAAAAAGCTTTAACAAAATAATTGTTTGAGTAATTGAACTTTGTTTGAAAAATTTCACAAAATGTAACTTGAAGATCTTTTTTCATCACTTTAAAATGTTCCTTACATGGGAAAATTATGAAAAAAATATTTGTTCCAATGTATCAATCGTTCGAGCGTAAAATGAACTTCATAATGCCATATTTTCAAAGCAATGGAAAACTCTCACCTTTTTTCAGAAAAAGTTTTCTAAAATGTTGATTATGGGTACAATTGATCCCCTAGAGTTGGGTACAATTGATCCCCCTTCCAAACGGCATATTCTTCTTCTGAATTGATCGTTATGATTGCTGATTACGAAATTACTAATATTTATAAAAAACTAATATTTATCAAACATTTGTCTGAAGAAAAGAGCAAAAATAATTAATTTTCTCTTCATTATAAAAAATAGCGCCTTTAAGTATGCAATATTTTAGCGTTGAGACAAAGTTCTAGAATTTTCTTATTATGTCTGCTATAAATTGTGAAATGAGAACAAACATGACCAAAATAGTCAATTAACATTCTATCTTGGGGTTTTGTTTGATTTTTATACAAGGATTAGGGCTTCCTGAATAAAAGATCCAGTCTCCTTCAAAAGGGGATCAAGTCTCCCCTAACTTTAGAAAAATCGCTATTTTTTTACTCCCACGAAAATGCTTCTAGTTCATCAACGGGTTCAAGTATCTTTCTAATTTTTGGAGCATAGAAACTTGAAGTTACAAGCTGTCAGAAAATGTCAAAGACGGCGAGTTACTAAATTTTTCCAAAAAGATTTGGTGAAAATAAGAAAAGGGGATCAAGTATCCCCACTCTCCCCTACAGATTACAATCCACCAAGTGTATAGCCTTCTAATGACTTCTTCAAAAAAAAACAATATTATATTTCCAATTTTTTTTTTTGTTTATCTCAATTTGAAAAAAAATATCACCGAATAATTTTGGAATGTTTTTTGTCCAGTATTTGAAAAAAAAAATACAAAAAAACCTTCATTCTAAGTCTTATTTTAAACCATCATCAAATGATGTTCCAACAACTGAGACTATTGATTGGTTCATATAGCTCTCCTAGTATACAAACCGTAGAACCTGAAACTGGAAAAGGCAATGATAACAGAAGCAACATATCGTAAATGCTCTGACCCTTTCTACGTTACTCTATTTTCGGAACCCGAGAGCCAGCATTCTGAAACCAACAAACAAAATTGAGTGTGAAAAACACAAACGTCAGAAAACCTTAAGCCGGAAAATTGCTTCTCTATTTTACTCGAAACAGAAGCAAAAACATCGCACAATCTTCTTCCTAGCGCAAGTTTGGTCGATTTCTCAATGTACTGAACAGGAGAGAGAGTTTTCGTTTGAGAGAATCGATGTTCCGGGAAATTTCCCATCTATTCACAGCTTTTAATGTTTTGGGAAATTTTAAATAGGGTTGAAAGTGCGAACAGCGAATGGAAAGAATGAAATTAAATAAATTTATCTTCAAATGGTCCAACTATTATCACCTTCATATTCTTGATTTGCATAAATAAAACGAATTCAAATCATGATTTATAAAAACTCAACGGCTTTCTTTAGTGATGTCAGAAATTATTGAAACATTATGTTGAAAAATTACTTAAAATGATGAATTAAAAAATTTTAACCGATGTATCTCTCAAATCGAAAGATCTAGGCAAAATCTGAGTCAAAGCTGAATGTAGGTAAAGAAAAAGTTTTTTTTCATACTTGATTTTCACTTACGTTTGTTGGTTCAAAAGTTTCCAAAGATAAATTGCACTGAAAACTGGTCAACTTTTAAGTTTCTAGAAATCACCTAAGCTACAAGTGATGGACAAAATCAGACAAATGATTTAAGTTCAGGACCTAAAAAATTTCCACATAGACATCAAAAATGCTGTTCCCTACCCATGAAAAACAAAAATTATATCAAGATGAGATGTTTTGATATTCTATATATAGCCGTAGGATATGGCCGTAGGAGCGGGTGGAGGAGGAGGGTTTCGGAGGTGCAAAGTGAAATGTTCTTAAATGATTAAATGACTTAAATGATTTAAGAATAACAATCTCGACTCATGACTAAAGCCAAACCCTCGAAATCTTTCCCGAGGTGAACAAATTGAATACAGTTTTCAAATAAAATTTATCACTTCTTGAAAAAAATTAGTCTCAGACCGATTTCCAAAATTTTGACTAAACTTTTTAACTTTTTTTGTATAATCAAACAAAAATTAAATGAAATCATTATAATTATGTATGTGTAAAAATATTTTTTGGACGTTTTTGTATGATTTTCATTGAATGATTTCCAAATATGCCTGAATATTGAGCGGATTTTGGGTAAATTATCGAAAAAAAAACGTCTCGGGATTTGCTCGGTAGGGACAAAATCCCGACTCGAATTTTTGTTTTGCATTTTCAGAGCCAACGTAGAATCTGTCTAGTCTAGAGGCAGAAGTAAATCTATAAAATGTGTAACGGTGATCATTTTGACCAACATCTTTCAATTTAAATAGATTTACAAAATCTCGTAAGCCATTACAAAACTGATTAGAATGACCTCTGCTATCTTTAGCTTCTAAAACACAGTTGAATTCCCCTCCCACAAGAGTCCATGTAGCATTAAACTTGTTCAGATGTGGAACAATTGTTTCTCTAAACAAAACTTCTCTTTCTTTTTTTCCTTGAGATCCTGAGTGGGCGTAAACATTTATTATATTTATATTATCCAAAATAATCGAACAAGTTCTCCCAATGGGATCTAGCAAAGGTTCAGCAAAATCAAGGGTTTTTATTACCAATATTGCAGTTCCTACATTGTCTTGACTCCTATTCACAAAAGCATGAAAACTCGGAAGAAACCCAAAATCATTGAAAGCGACTTCTTGTAGCAGAATAACATCCAAATCATTTAGTATAATGAACTCTTTGAGTAATTGCTTTTTAACATTTATCGTGATTGTATTTAAGTTGATGGAAGCTATCTTTCTTGTAAAGATCATGTAGCATTGAATCAATCACGAACTGAAACAACACAGAACATCAAATACCAACACCGTCACCAAACACAAAACATAAACACATAGTCAGCTCATTTCCCACCCAAGTCATCATACAAAATAGGCTGCGAAAGCTTGGATCATCTCACTTGTTAGACTTCACCTTCTAATCATCTACCCGACTGCAACTTCTTCCTACTTCGCTCGATAGTACACACCAAAAATTTTATAAAATTAAACGTGCCAGAAACGCTTGA
Organism: Uranotaenia lowii; assembly: GCF_029784155.1. Lineage (NCBI taxonomy): Eukaryota > Metazoa > Arthropoda > Insecta > Diptera > Culicidae > Uranotaenia > Uranotaenia lowii. The sequence continues at coordinate 60,737,375 of NC_073693.1, read as the reverse complement.
AGACCTAATTTTTTTTCATCTAAATTGAAAATGACCTGATTTTAAATCACTTGACATCTATTTTAGAAGCGCGTAGCAAAATGCTAGTTGAAGAATTTTAAAATTACTCCTCAAACTCAAATTAACATCTCGCATGATGAAAAATTATGATCATTAAAACTCAACTTACAAGTTAAAAATTCTAAGAGTGTAGCTCTTGTTTTATTTTGATGGTCAAATACGCGTTCCGATGGCAAAATTTCCATTTCAGTTCGACATCAACGTAATCGGTTTGAAATGTTACCGAAGCTACGACGCTGCCCTACCAGTCGGGTTTTACGGTTGTGTTTGGAGTGGTGCGGTAAGTACAAAAACTTTCTCAAAGATTCAAAGAATATTTAACAAAGTATTTTTTGTTTTCAGCTACTGGTGGATCTTGGAATGAGAGCTGAAAGATGCAACAACATAGGCGAAGTGATGCGTCTGCTGAGGGATGAAGAAATAACCTATTGCCGACGGACAGCAACCCATCACTACGGGCGTTCATGTGCGAGCTCCCACAGAATTGGTTTTCTGCTCAACATTTTAAGGTTTGTTTGGCAATTTTGTTTGTCACAAAATTAAAAACAACCCCTTTGTTTTCAGGAACACCTCGCTCGTACTATCGTGCTGCATCCTACAACCGTATTACGAACGTCCTACTATTTCTTACCGATCTTCCAGTAGTTGTTGCGAAGCCAGCGGACAGCAGACATAGCAGTTTCTTAGGTGGTTTCTAAGGTACTACTCGCCCTTCCTTCCGGCAAACTGCGAGAGTAGGATCAGAAGAAGTTTAAACTATTCAACCCATTACCATAGTCTTTTTAAGGTACTGTACTATATAGATAATAAGAATAAGAAAAGAAAAGCCTTGCTTGACAAGATGATTTTCTGTTCTGGCATAATTTCTCTGCATTAGTTTTTTGTTGTTCTTTGTGATACATAGAATGCTTCTTTTGTGGTGTGTTCCCTCTTGAAACGGGCCATGATGTGTTTCGGCTTGTTCTTTCATATTCAAATATTCTGGCAGAAATTGTGCTTGATAAGCATTTAACAAAATAATGATATTTTTGTTCTATCTATCCAGAGAACAAATTGTATAAAGTTCCATCCTAAAACATGTATGTACAAATTATGACCTTATTTATTGACGACAGATTATGTTATGTGATGTGGACCAATTGATAACGCCTCTTCGTAGGCACGTCTCAAAAGACCACCGAAAATGTTTGCCAACCGATTTCTAAGCAAATATAGACGCCTTTGTTTATACACGCTGCGCTGTTTTGTTTTCGAAATTGTAAAACTAAATTTCGGTATCGATTTTGGTAAACATTTAATGAGCCAATATCGCTGTTTCGTGAAAATTGCATTCAAAGTGTTACAGCTTTTTAAGCTCCTAGCAAAAATATTTTGTTTTCTCAATATCTTGAACACAAATGAGTTTGTTAAAAATGTAGGCCTTTAAACATACTATTTTACCCAGTTGATAACTCTATTTGTACATATGGCGCTTTTAAAAAATAGATACCGTTTTGTTTTCATTAGTCTATACAATCACGTTGTATACACAAAGGCGTTTAAACATTTACCAATTAAAGATGCAAAAAATATTTATGTTTTGTCTTTTTATTAATCAGGAATCGTTCACATGTTCTTGTAGCTTACCTTGTTTTGCAATCCTGCCTCAAATTTGGAATAGTGCAAACGGACTGCCTTATTTTTTTTATTTCTAAGGTCTTTTCCATGTAGAATAAGCAAACTGCTATTGTTAGCTTTAATATATATTTTTATGTCATGAGTCATGAGTGACATCAGCCAAGAAATTTGTTGAAGAAGTTTGATTAGAATATCGGATTATTCTGCATATCTAGAATCTTTCTTAGGCAGTTACTTCACAATTGTACTGTAGGGTCATAGATACGTTATTTAAATTTTAAACCCATTTTCATATCAGAGGCATTTGTAAAAACCATTTATAGGATTGTATTCGATTTTTTTTTGAATTTTTGTACATAGATCAATTATTGTATAATTTATCACGAATAATAAAATTTATTGAGATTATATAAAATAAGATAGTGGTTTTTTTTGTTGGACATTTGGTATTCCGAAAAATAATGAAAATATATAAACGTATTTAAGCAAAATGTTATAGTTTGTAAGGATAATTGTTTTGGAACGATCTTTTAGAATTATTGAAATCGCACCAATGCTAATTTCAATAATTTGAATATTAAAAAACGTTAAATTACCAATATTTTTGCAAGCTGTGAAACCTTACCAAAAAAATTGTCTATGAAAATGTATTTTTCTTAACATTTATGTTTCCGATAGCTGATGCCAGCCAAATTTTACAGAACGTAATGTTATTTATGAAACAACCTAAATTTAAGTCAAAAATGATGCTTTTCTTTTGTGCGTCTAATAAAACATTAATTTATATCATCGATGGTATAATATTATGTCCAATATGTCATTAAATTTACGTCAGAAAATTTATGACTTCAAGCGTTTCTGTTTTTCTCTGGTGTAATTTTATGTCTAAAGTGATGATTCAATTTTGTGCATCCAATTTGACATAAATTTACACCAAAAAATTAATAGTGTGTACGGAATCCTCTCGCATCGACCATCCGTATCTCGTATCCGAAGTCGACCTCTCTGCGCTGAGTAATGGCCGCTTACCGAGTTTTTCTCCAACCTTCTCCGTATTCGATGTTTCCATCTCTTCATCACTCGTTTCAGATCCCATCTCTTGCTCATGTTCCGTTTCGTTCCGTGGTACTGCGATGCTAGATTCATCTCTCGATGACTTGAGCACCTCCACCCAGCAAGAAAAATATTCATTACCGTTCATTTTCCGCTTCGCAGCGAAATAAATCCGAAGCGGCCCGCCTCGAATTTATTTCGCTGCGAAGCGGAACATGAACTTAAAAATCACTGGGCATGTTCAACTGTAGCTTTTCCGATTTTTCTTCCACACGTTCATTCGTAAGGTTCCCAACTGTTTTCACTGCATTAGCGTACGAGATCGATTCTTGTTTTTTTCTGGTTTTCACTGGTTTCAACAACATTGATAGCACTACTTGCACTTGGTCCACCACTTTTGGTCTGTTTTTTCGGACAATTGACTTTCAAATGCCCTTCTTCCTTACAAATGAAGCATTTAAACTTCAATCCTTCATAATATATGCGTCCCCTCCGGTTCATGAAATACAATGTCGACGGTATATCCTTCTTGATGTCCATATATACACCCCGTACACCTGTAAACAGATTCAGCTCCAACTCTGGGGGAAACTTTTCTCGCACCGAACGTTTCACATTCCCATATTTACCGAGAACTAAGGAGATTTCCAGATCTGAAATTTCAGGTGGCAGATCAAAAATTCTTACATAACGCAGGCATCCACCTGCTACCGACATTTGCACTTGTACGGTAATTCCATTCGAGTAACGGAATTCCTGGTTCTCAGGGTTTTGAAGTAGGGCCTCCTTCATATCTTGTTCTGTTTTGAACTTGATACAAACACAACGTTCATCCGATATTTTATAGATGGACTCCATTTTGTTTTTATCTGCGTCGAATTCCTTGACAAAACGAGCCATCTCCACAAGCGTGGGACCAGCCGCATTCTCCGGGAACCGAAATACCAGCGTATTCTTCACAACTCCGTCAGACATTTCCAGGCCTTGAAAATTCAAGGAAATATGACCGAAGAACAAAACTGCTCACTCAAGCGTCTGATCGTAAACTGTGAAAGAAAATATTTAAATTACAAACTATAATTCAGAATTCAGATTATCAAAAACGTCCTAAAATTCAGAATTCAGTTTTCGATCCCAGGTTGAAAATGCAAAATTCAGATTCCAAATAAAAAAACAAACAAAAATTCAGTTTCTTCTCGAAGTAAAGTTTTATTTAAGATTAAAATACAAATGTGAGAACTTTGTTATGGAATCAAATTGCAGGAGATCGTAGTTCCATAGTTTTTATTCATGATTTTTAATAAAAATTGTACTCTCACTCAGAATCAAAGTGGCAACACAAATCATAAGAAATCGAAATTTTGATTTATTTTGAGATTTTTGTTCTATGAAAATTCTAGATTTTGACTTAAGAAAGCTATTCTAGTTTTGAATTTAATAAGTAATGAACATTTTTTGTTTATCAAAGAACTTGTACTTAATGTTGAAGTGAATACATTTTATAAGTTCGTTGTTAATCATGCTTAAAATGGTAATGCGTGTGCTTAAAAGTAAAAGCTTATGATACGCTTATTTTATAAAATACGTACAATTTTTTTCTTCAGAATAGAGCCTTTAAAATCCTCGATTAATTTTTTAAACTTAATAACAACATTGGTAACTTCAAGGAATTATTGCCGAAAGTTGCGATTAAGAATAAATCACTTTTAATGTGAAATAACTTAAACCTGAATAATAAGATAGAACCGACACATGTTTTTCCTTTTCTGTATGTATAAATTAGACCTCTTCAAGCTTTGTATAAAAATTTCAAATTCAAACATTTTTACAATTCCCATTAAGTTTTTAATTGTTTTTATTGATACAAATAGCAATAAAAATCTTAGAAGCGATTCATTAACGAGTTTATATTTTGCAAGGAAAATTGAAAGGGAAAACAAAATTTTACATTCAAAAATCGCCAGAGATTTACTGAAAGTGCCGAAAATATAACTTTGGATGAAAAATATTCCTTGATTATTGCAGTACAATCATGTGAACTAAGCACAATCCTTACCTTCACCCATCGAGAAAATAATGAACCTGACGGGTTAAACTCCTATCTAAAAAGATAATCAAACATATTTTCACCCCAGAAAAGGTATTCGATGTTATACAAACTTTTTTTTCAATTTTTTTTTTAAATTTAAGCGTTTTCACTGCTCGTTTGAAAGCTCCTATTCCATGTATATATTTCCACATAAAATTTTTAGATCACGAAATGAATTTACCACTGCAACCAGAAAATCCTTGATCCCAAAAGGTGTTCAAAAAAAAGTTTAAGGGTGCTTAATCGGTATAGCGCACGGCACCCTTCCAAATAAACGAATTTCAAATCAAAAATAAAAAAAAAGTTTTAATAAACATTGCAGAAAATTGGCTCACCTCCGGCGGTATTCAATCCCAAATCACTTTAACCCAAGTTCATTTAATTTTACGCCACTTTATGACGTTCACGAATCGAAACTTATTTCAATTGTAATTTTAGATATGCAATTCGATAAACCTTTTGTATTGCATCTCAAATCTTGACACAAAAAACCTTATCTTAAAAATGAGATGGGGTTTAAAGAGTATAACTACACAAATTCAGAATTTGAAACCAATCATTTTATAATCAAAATTTATGCATCGAATGCTGATTATACATATGAAACAGTTGGAAGCCATATTACAGGTGTTCAATATTCACAGGCATAAAAAAAAAATTGAAGTTGAGTATTTAATACCTAATTTCTGAACTTTTTTGTTTAAAGAAATTCGAATATCCTTACAAGTTTAATGGTGCTATGATTTATTCTAAAAAAACAATTCCAGCCTAATTTTTTTCTCTCCTTTATGCAAAATTTCACATTAAAAGAGTTTTGCAAAAATACACAAGGACACAGATTTTAAATTCAAATTTTTGCAATGTGCAAATAATTAAAGAACTTATTATGATCCAAATATAAATTTGTTTTTTTAACGGCTCTTATTTTATAGATAACTTTTGAAAATATGTTGAAATCATTTAAGAAATTTTTGCAATTTTTGACAAAACTTACTTTCAGCTTCTGCGAAAAAAGTTACAGATGTTTTATTTTGTACCTTTGCCCCATTCTGTAAAACACGGGTATTTTAACAATTTTTTGAAAAGTTTTTAATCAAACTGGAATTTTTGATATATTTAATAAATAAATAAATTTGTTGAATGAAATAAAACCTTTCTTTAAACTTTCTTTAGTGCTGTTTGCAACACTTGTGATTTGAGATAACTTAAAAAAAATTAGAAATAATCTTTTAAGACCATTTACTTTTATCTTCATAATAATATTATTCATTTATTGAATGAACACTAAACAAATACAGAAGCAGTTTTTTTATTTCATTTAGATTTGTTTTTTGATCAGTATTCAATGAATGGTTATTAATTATTAATAATTAATAACTCAACTTAATTTTAATTTTTTAAGCATCATAGCACCAAAAATCGAGGTGATATACAAAATCTGACAAAGAACAAAAGACAAAGTTCAGTATTCCAAAATTTAACCTTTTCTTAAAACAAAGCCCCATAAACTATGTTTCCTTGAGTACTAAGATTAAAAATTTTAAATAAGTTTTAAAATGGTAAGATGTTTTTATTGATAAAAGTTCCTTCTGAAATGCCAAACACTTTTTTCATCTTATGTTTAAATTTTCAGATAAATTTTCCAAATTTTAAAGAATCGTTTTTTTTTTAAGTTTATTTATTCATTGTTCACGGTCTACGATAACTCAATATCACACAGACTGATTTTCTTTTAATCTACGCTTAAAACAGCTTAAGTTAAACAGAATTTTTCAGTTTAAATTTAAATTTTTTTTAATATTTTTAAAAGGTTTGTCTTTTAATCCTGAATTGTTGTAGTTTCGAGAAAATAACCCTCTTGGAAACCGATAAATCTAAATTTTTGAAAAGAAAAACATGGTGTCCACATTTTTGTTCGTTCCAGGAACCAACATTGGAATGACAATATATTCTGGTTTCGAAAATTTCAAATGTTTCACTTATTGTTATTATATTATATCATCTCTCTTGGATCGAAAATAATTTTTTTTTGAAAATCAAAAAAGTTTCGAAGTAACAGCTGTTAAGCTTGATGTTAAAGCGCAAGATAAACTAAATTAGTATATGCTTATAGTATATACTTTCAAACTTTAAAAATAAAACTGGGAATTCCTTATTTTAACTTCCATCAGTTTCTTATTGTTCATTCAAGAAATCACCCATGTATACACAACCTGTGCATTGCCAGTTTAAGCTTTCAATGATGAATTTAACTTGTTGTTTTTAAACTAAGGTTGCCAGAATTTTTTCAGCACGTATCCCGGACAATCCGGGCATTTTTTTTTATAAAAAACCTGGCAAAATCTGGGCATTTCATTTCTAAATCAAGACCAAAAATCCGGGCAATATTCGGGCAGATATTGTCAAAGCCCAGAAATTACTCAAAAAAATCTAGATAAAAGAATTGAAAAAAAATAATTTATTCATCAAAATTCAAAACCAAATTTGAAATCGTATCTAGGTCTTCGAAAAATCCTTTCATGATTATTTTTGCTAAATCTGCTCAAATATTTTTGTTTTGTAGCAAAAAAAATTCTGACACAATTTAATTTTTTTTGTTTTATTCGCCAAATACAGTGAGAAAATCCGGGCAAAATCCGGGCATTTTTCAATGAAATCCGGGCAACCGGACCGGGCCGGACTGTTCTAAAATTTGATATCAAATATCCGGGCAAACCCGGATAAAACCGTTTTAAAGTTAACAACTAGATTTTTTAAACTGTTGCACAGCGCATAACGTAAAATTCTTTCCAACACATCCAGAAAATGAAAAAGAAGGATGACCGTATGTGTGATGCGAGTGGAATACAAAAATTTAATTCAATATTCACATTGCTGCCTGATTGACATTTTAGCTTGGTCGTTCAATTCGTTGATGACTTTATTATTCTTTTGATGACGTTTACTACTAGATGTTGATCAGGATCGAACGAAATTAACAGAAAATTAATAGCCATGGTGGAGGGAGCTTCTAGGCCATTTTATCAATAACTGGAGAAAAAATCAAGCAAATGGAACTAAATATGGCATGGTAGGATATTCGAAAGCGGAAAAAAATTATGGTTATTTGAATCCTCTTCTTGATTTCAGTAAGCAAATAAAAACGGGGGAGGGGCCACAATATAATATATATTCATTATTGTTTAAAAGGGGGACTTTCATTTTTTAATGATCTGAATACTTATCATGCAACTGGAACCCAACTTGGCATGGGAATGGAATTTTATACAAGTAAAACATTTGATTTGGTAGAATCCGGGAACTTATGAATAAATAAGTATTGTCTTTAATTCAGATACGAAATAATGGTTTTAAAACAAATTTTAGACCAAGAATTTCATTTCAGTAAATCCTTAATCGTCTTGAACGATACTATTTTCCCTGATTCTGATACTACTGTAATGCTCTGAATTTTAAAATTTCCCGAAAAATCAATTTGATTCTGTATCAATAACTTAGAGCATCGTTTAACTTCAAGTTTTGTATTCAATTGTTGTGAACATTAAGTATAAGCTCTTAACGTAAATTTAGATTTTTGGTTAAAAGTTGAGATACCACGAGGAATAAGATGACAATTGTTAAAATAAAAATAACAAAACCAATTCATCATCGTTAATTAGAAACAGGTTTCTCTTGACGGGTAAGGATCGTTCAAAGCTTTAATTGATTCCTCGATATAATTTAAACCAGATCCCTAGCTGTCCCTGCTTAAACCGCACGACGACTGTCATCAATTAATCGCAGGAGATTTACTGGCCCTAATTAGATGCCGTTGCCTTTGCCGATTCCGAACCGCAATTAATTTATCTAATTAAGAATCTTCCAAATCAAAACTGCCATTAATGGGTAATAAATTTTTTGGTCCTAAAACGGCTTGTTCCGCAATGACGATTTCGATTTTCCTTGAACCAAACAGCAGAAGGAATACAAAAAAAAAACCAGAAGGAAACAAAATAATGTCCTCTTGCTTGACTGCTACTGTGCCAAAATGGCGATTAAATCATGTGATTAATATTCAACGATTTCTGGCTGCTAATGAGCCTCTGACAAATTGCGACCGATAGAAAATCGATCGGGCTGCGCCATTCGGTTGTCTCAGGCAGGACCTAGCTACAATAATAATGTATTTATTTTGGCCGCGGCGCGTTAATGTCATCATCAGAGTCTGAGAAATTTACTGTTTCTTCCTCGTTTGCCAGGCACGATTCCTCACAGATAGAAACATAACGGTGACAAATATTTCCATTTGAGCATCATGCGATTGTCGGCGCGTATTGTATGCTAATTAGGGAAAAACTTTGTGAATGATCATCGCCACTTTGGGGTGGAAAGTTATTTGCAAATAATTGCAATGCAACATTTAAACATCTGGTTCTGTTATGGCATTTTGCGTTGAGAAATTTGACACAATGTGTTCCAAAATAATGAATCATTCCAATGGAAGGGGGAATCTTGCAACACTTGGAAATTTCCAAATGGCACAAATTTCAACAGTTGTGGTCAAAGTTTTTTGGAATTTCCCAAAGAAACGTCGACGAAGACTGACAACGACATAAAACCGTGATCGGTCTTACTTTGCATGCCTTGATTCATTACACATGCAATCATTAGAAGAACAGTTTTATTCACCACTTTTGCTGGCTTGAAGCTGAATAATATTACCACTAACAAAAATGATAAAAATAACAAAAATAACAAAAATGACAAAAATGACAAAAATGACAAAAATGACAAAAATGACAAAAATGACAAAAATGACAAAAATGACAAAAATGACAAAAATGACAAAAATGACAAAAATGACAAAAATGACAAAAATGACAAAAATGACAAAAATGACAAAAATGACAAAAATGACAAAAATGACAAAAATGACAAAAATGACAAAAATGACAAAAATGACAAAAATGACAAAAATGACAAAAATGACAAAAATGACAAAAATGACAAAAATGACAAAAATGACAAAAATGACAAAAATGACAAAAATGACAAAAATGACAAAAATGACAAAAATGACAAAAATGACAAAAATGACAAAAATGACAAAAATGACAAAAATGACAAAAATGACAAAAATGACAAAAATGACAAAAATGACAAAAATGACAAAAATGACAAAAATGACAAAAATGACAAAAATGACAAAAATGACAAAAATGACAAAAAAGACAAAAATGACAAAAATGACAAAAATGACAAAAATGACAAAAATGACAAAAATGACAAAAATGACAAAAATGACAAAAATGACAAAAATGACAAAAATGACAAAAATGACAAAAATGACAAAAATGACAAAAATGACAAAAATGACAAAAATGACAAAAATGACAAAAATGACAAAAATGACAAAAATGACAAAAATGACAAAAATGACAAAAATGACAAAAATGACAAAAATGACAAAAATGACAAAAATGACAAAAATGACAAAAATGACAAAAATGACAAAAATGACAAAAATGACAAAAATGACAAAAATGACAAAAATGACAAAAATGACAAAAATGACAAAAATGACAAAAATGACAAAAATGACAAAAATGACAAAAATGACAAAAATGACAAAAATGACAAAAATGACAAAAATGACAAAAATGACAAAAATGACAAAAATGACAAAAATGACAAAAATGACAAAAATGACAAAAATGACAAAAATGACAAAAATGACAAAAATGACAAAAATGACAAAAATGACAAAAATGACAAAAATGACAAAAATGACAAAAATGACAAAAATGACAAAAATGACAAAAATGACAAAAATGACCAAAATGACAAAATTGACAAAAATGACAAAAATGACAAAAATGACAAAAATGACAAAAATGACAAAAATGACAAAAATGACAAAAACGACAAAAATGACAAAAATGACAAAAATGACAAAAATGACAAAAATGACAAAAATTACAAAAATGACAAAAATGATAAAAATGACAAAAATGACAAAAATGACAAAAATGACAAAAAAACAAAAATGACATAAATGACAAAAATGACATAAAAAAGATAAAAATGACAAAAATGATAGAATTGACCATATTGACAAAATAAAAGATAAAAATGACAAAAATAACGAAATTTACAAAAATTTCAAAAATGTCAAAAAAAAAAAAAATAAAAAAAATTGCAAAATTGACAAAATTGACAAAAATGACAAAAATGACAAAATTGACAAAATTGACAAAATTGACAAAATTGACAAAATTGACAAAATTGACAAAATTGACAAAATTGACAAAATTGACAAAATTGACAAAATTGACAAAATTGACAAAATTGACAAAATTGACAAAATTGACAAAATTGACAAAATTGACAAAATTGACAAAATTGACAAATTGACAAAATTGACAAAATTGACAAAATTGACAAAATTGACAAAATTGACAAAATTGTCAAAAATGACAAAATTGACAAAATTGACAAAATTCACAAAATTGACAAAATTGACAAAATTAACAAAATTGACAAAGTTGACAAAATTGACAAAATTGACAAATTAGACAAAATTGACAAAATTGACAAAACTGCCAAAATGACAAAATTGACAAAATTGACAAAATTGACAAAATTGACAAAATTGACAAAATTGACAAAATTGACAAAATTGACAAAATTGACAAAATTGACAAAATTGACAAAATTGACAAAATTGACAAAATTGACAAAATTGACAAAATTGACAAAATTGACAAAATTGACAAAATTGACAAAATTGACAAAATTGACAAAATTGACAAAATTGACAAAATTGACAAAATTGACAAAATTGACAAAATTGACAAAATTGACAAAATTGACAAAATTGACAAAATTGACAAAATTGACAAAATTGACAAAATTGACAAAATTGACAAAATTGACAAAATTGACAAAATTGACAAAATTGACAAAATTGACAAAATTGACAAAATTGACAAAATTGACAAAATTGACAAAATTGACAAAATTGACAAAATTGACAAAATTGACAAAATTGACAAAATTGACAAAATTGACAAAATTGACAAAATTGACAAAATTGACAAAATTGACAAAATTGACAAAATTGACAAAATTGACAAAATTGACAAAATTGACAAAATTGACAAAATTGACAAAATTGACAAAATTGACAAAATTGACAAAATTGACAAAATTGACAAAATTGACAAAATTGACAAAATTGACAAAATTGACAAAATTGACAAAATTGACAAAATTGACAAAATTGACAAAATTGACAAAATTGACAAAATTGACAAAATTGACAAAATTGACAAAATTGACAAAATTGACAAAATTGACAACATTGACAAAATTGACAAAATTGACAAAATTGACAAAATTGACAAAATTGACAAAATTGACAAAATTGACAAAATTGACAAAATTGACAAAATTGACAAAATTGACAAAATTGACAAAATTGACAAAATTGACAAAATTGACAAAATTGACAAAATTGACAAAATTGACAAAATTGACAAAATTGACAAAATTGACAAAATTGACAAAATTGACAAAATTGACAAAATTGACAAAATTGACAAAATTGACAAAATTGACAAAATTGACAAAATTGACAAAATTGACAAAATTGACAAAATTGACAAAATTGACAAAATTGACAAAATTGACAAAATTGACAAAATTGACAAAATTGACAAAATTGACAAAATTGACAAAATTGACAAAATTGACAAAATTGACAAAATTGACAAAATTGACAAAATTGGCAAAATTGACAAAATTGACAAAATTGACAAAATTGACAAAATTGACATAATTGACAAAATTGACAAAATTGACAAAATTGACAAAATTGACAAAATTGACAAAATTGACAAAATTGACAAAATTGACAAAATTGACAAAATTGACAAAATTGACAAAATTGACAAAATTGACAAAATTGACAAAATTGACAAAATTGACAAAATTGACAAAATTGACAAAATTGACAAAATTGACCAAATTGATAAAATTGACAAAATTGACAAAATTGACAAAATTGACAAAATTGACAAAATTTACAAAATTGACAAATTGACAAAATTGACAAAATTGACAAAATTGACAAAATTGACAAAATTGACAAAATTGACAAAATTGACAAAATTGACAAAATTGACAAAATTGACAAAATTGACAAAATTGACAAAATTGACAAAATTGACAAAATTGACAAAATTGACAAAATTGACAAAATTGACAAAATTGACAAAATTGATAAAATTGACAAAATTGACAAAATTGACAAAATTGACAAAATTGACAAAATTGACAAAATTGATAAAATTGACAAAATTGAAAAAAATGACAAAATTGACAAAATTGACAAAATTGACAAAATTGACAAAATTGACAAAATTGACAAAATTGACAAAATTGACAAAATTGACAAAATTGACAAAATTGACAAAATTGAAAAAATTGACAAAATTGACAAAATTGACAAAATTGACAAAATTGACAAAATTGACAAAATTGACAAAATTGACAAAATTGACAAAATTGACAAAATTGACAAAATTGACAAAATTGACAAAATTGACAAAATTGACAAAATTGACAAAATTGACAAAATTGACAAAATTGACAAAATTGACAAAATTGACAAAATTGACAAAATTGACAAAATTGACAAAATTGACAAAATTGACAAAATTGACAAAATTGACAAAATTGACAAAATTGACAAAATTGACAAAATTGACAAAATTGACAAATTTGACAAAATTGACAAAATTGACAAAATTGACAAAATTGACAAAATTGACAAAATTGGCAAAATTGACAAAATTGACAAAATTGACAAAATTGACAAAATTGACAAAATTGACAAAATTGACAAAATTGACAAAATTGACAAAATTGACAAAATTGACAAAATTGACAAAATTGACAAAATTGACAAAATTGACAAAATTGACAAAATTGACAAAATTGACAAAATTGACAAAATTGACAAAATTGACAAAATTGACAAAATTGACAAAATTGACAAAATTGACAAAATTGACAAAATTGACAAAATTGACAAAATTGACAAAATTGACAAAATTGATAAAATTGACAAAATTTTCTAAAGTTGTGGAAAACATACAAACTTGATGGTATCTGACTTCTCCGATATTCAAGAACAATTTCAAGTATTTTCAATTGCATAAAAGAACGGCATTTTTGGAGGAATTTTTATTAAAGTCTGATTGTCTGACTTAGTCTGAACTTTGAATGATCTTAAAATGTCTGACCCATTCAAAAATAAGATCGGCTTATCTGAACATTTGTCCTATTTTAGAGAAGGATTCCGTCCATTCAATGTATTAATCGCGAAAAAATTGATTCCAAAATCAAGTTTTTTTTTTAAGTTTTATTAAAATACACATGAACAGTTTTTTGAATGTCTTAACTTTTATTAAAATTTACTGATGCGTTTCTACAAAACTAAATAATAGAACTCTTGTTTTTTCTCCAAATTTACCGGGATATTGGCCTGAGTTTTGGTTGAAAATTTTTAAATCAAATGCCCGGATTTTGTCATTTTTTTTTATAAAACTAGCTGACCCGGTAAACTTCGTTTTACCCTCTAAAGTATAAATTGTAAAAAATGTTTAATTTTATCTACACGTCCTTAACTGCATCGTGCTCGCGAATAGATTATCATGGAAATCGTAACAAATAAAGTTGACTTTGTATTGGAACCACCTTTCATAAAAAGTGAGATCCTTGAAACTATTATACAAACCATCTCTGACCCAAAAAACCATCGGATACCAAATTTCACTTCATTCCGACCGACCATTCATACGTGATGTTGTTACAAAGAAAACGCCTCCATTTTTATATATAAGATAGTCCGATTTGCCCGGATCGGATACGTGCGAGAAAATTCTGACAACCTTAGTCTAGAACCGCTCTGGTATGAAGAACTGAAAACAAAATGCACAAATAAAGTTTTAAGATTTTCACTGATACAGTGAGCGAAACAAAAATAGTACCACTTTGATTTTTGCTTGTTATAATATGAATGATTTAAAATCATCAAAATTTTCTTCTAAAATTTGTTTTTAACTGTCCAACGGATAAATCAAGCATAATTTTAATTTAATTGGAAGAAGCAATTGGCGTTCAGGATCAACAACATGGAAAAGGGCGAAATAAGAATAGTAATAATGTAATTTTCCTACAAAAGTCAAGATTATTTAATAAAAATAAAAATTTACTGTGGAAATGTAAATCATAAATATTTTGCAAACTATTGAATAGATAACTGCAGTTTAAGGTGCATTCCAAAAGTTTTAAAGGATTTTTAGAGAGATTTTCCTCTAGCACTAAGCAATTTCAAATTTCAGTTATATAACTTTATCGAATAGCTTAATTCTGTGATTAACATGATGTGAAACGATCAAACAAACTCAATGGGTTAATTAAGAATAAGAAAAAAATATAGGTTGGAATTCAAAAGTTTTGAATTTCTTTCAGTAAACGACACTTTTCAACGTTCTAGTCGTAGATGGCAGCACTGTCTTGCAGTTGAAACCAAATTAAGTCTCAATATTGATTTTGTGAGTTTATGGACCTGGGTTTATGCTTTTCTGGATTTGCTAAAACTTACCTGCTCAACTATATACCACCGTCCAAGTTTCTGCTTAACACCTTCAGATTTCATTACAAATCCTACTAATAATAACGCAAGCAATCAGGTCCATTTGCATAGTCGGATAGTATAACAATATTCTGATAATCGGATTAAGAAATTTACTTGTTAGTGACTTTAATGCAATTCGAATTATTTGATTAAGTGATCTTAAAATTTCCAAAACGTTCACGCTGTACTAAGTTCTAATTTCTTGAACAAAATCATTCAGCAAACCTTAATAAACTCTGGGTACAAAAATAGGTCTCAACTCTGATACACAGTAATAAAGTGCTGCCATGAAAAATTCGATGATTTTCAGTCATTCATATTAAAACAAGTGAAACACATAGTGATACAATTTTTGTCTTGCTCACTGTATTAAATTCTAGAAACTGAAACTTTAATTTTGAAGCTTTGAAATTCGTTCAAAAACAAATAGTAATTCATAAAATGTCGAAAACGAAAAATAAATTCAAACATTTGCAAAAAAATTAACTTATTTTTTGAAATCTTTCTAAAAATACAATACAGATAAGTTAGAAAAAGCCATTAAAATTAATTGGATGCATTGTAACAAAATTTATGAGAAAATTGAAATAAGGATATATAAAAGATGAGAAAAAACGTCGTTTCGTTCATTGATGATCTCAATAAATCAAATTTGTTTTATTTCGTACATTTAAATTTCAAATTTCAAAGTCGATTAACCACCTTAATGGCATTCACTGCTGGAAAAAATTAAAAATATGGAGTGTATTCGAAAAAATGCAACACTTTGTTTTATGGATAACATGAATGAATAGAAATTGATGAATTTTTCAGTAAAATTACCTACATGTATACCTTTGTTCAAATTTTTGTGACGTTTTGTCAAGTAGTATTTGAGATGTCGCCCAACACAGTGGGTCATTGACAAAATTTTTTGGGTAGGATCGCAAAAATCTAGCAAATTGGGAGACCCAAAAAACAGCTGGAAATCAACTAAATATTTGACCAAAGTTCATATGGTAAATCATTCATGGAGTCCTAGAGGATCTAATGGTGAGCTTATTCATGCCAAATTTTCACTATTCATAAAACGATAATGAATGAAGGAAAGAAAAGTTAGAGGTTTTATCAAACGCAAACGAAAAATTAGGGACCCAATGGATTGGGGACTCGTAAAAAGGCCAGGCTTCTTTTCTGCAACGTAAGAAAGCTGCTCACCGCCGAAATAAACAAAATACGGTGGTCAAATCGCGCGCAAAATATTGGAAGCGGGAAATATTTTGAAACATTACGTAATGAATAAAAATACGAACTCTTAAGAGGGAACTTAGCAGGTTTACAGCCAAAAACTTTTTGTTGCCAAATCTCGCCTGGATGTTTCTGAGATAAACAAGTAAAAAAAATAAAAATTTTATGTCTAACACTTAAGTTGGCTGACAATCTGTGTAAGCTGGTAGGTACACTGTTTTAATTGGATCTGGAAATGTACAAAAACTTGAAAATAGGACTGAAGTTTAAAAAAAACAAATAAGGTGATCGTTGTCCTCCGCCCCATAATTGCACAGGATGATTAAAATTGTCAATATTTCAGCCGCCCTTCCAATTTTTTTCAAAAATAATGCTGAATCAAGTTAAATCGAATGTTTACTGATGAAAGGAAGCTTTTAAAAATATTTTTTTCTTTAAAATATGCATTTTATTACTGTTTAACTACTTCAAGTTTTTTTCGCGTGGTTCTCGTGCTATTTGTTAACTCAAACTTAAAGATTCTTTCAACTGTGAATAAGGTTTTTCGTCTGAACTGAAAATGTTTCGTCACAGTTTTCTTTATGAATCGTTTGTTGAACAATTTCAACCTATGATATTGACAAAAAATATTACGATCCATACACACAAAAAAAAGCATAGTAAAATTACTAAATCCGTGGTTTAAACGAACAACAGGCGACCATATTTTTGAGTCAAATATGTTTTGTTGTTTATAATACCTTACGCATAGCTATTTTACCATGTGCTCAATTTGGCTGCGCATAGTAAATTCGACTGCGTTTTAGTAAAATTGTCAATGAAATGATGCATTGTTTTACTTCGTCCCTAGTAAAATTAATATGTTTCATGATGAAACTAGCATGTGTTATGATAAAGATTAGGAGGAGCGAGGAGCTTGATTTAAATAGTAAAATTACTATGTATGTTTGTTTGTTTATTTGCATGCATGCATTATGACATTATTTGAAACATGAAAATTCACACTTCCGACACACGTCGATCAATGTTAGTGTGTTCTCCTGATGCTCTGGAATGATTTTCAAAGTTATGTTACTATAAAGCAGCTCAAAATTAGTTTTTTTTTACAAACGGGTTTGATGATTAATGATCCTGAATTAGTGTAAACAACAAGAATGTTTACCATAGTAAAATTATCATACGCACTTATGTTTTTGAGTCAAATATGTTTTGTTCTCAAAAGTACGATGTGCGTAGTATTTTGTTGATATGAATTGGTGCCACAATGTCAAAATTACTATGCGGACGGTAGTTGTGATAGAAATTATGATGAAATTATCATGACCATAGTATTTTCGACAACAAACATTGAGAGTTATCGAAAATTACCAGGTACATAGTAATTTCAATATTGTTTCATGCGCACTTTCACAAAATCGATGTTAAACATTTCGTGGTTGAAAATACTATAGCGCTGAAATGGTAAAATTATCATGACAGCGTCTTTGGGATGACCACTCAATTTTTTTCCGTGTACATAACTGAAAAAATACCGGATCGTGCAACAATTGGTCTGCTTAATCTCCCCCTGCCCCATTGTTGTACATTAGTCCGCTGGAATATTTGTAAGAAAATTTCAAAACTTTACATTTTTACACCTTCTTTTCCTTTACACAAAACCATATATTTTGATTGCTTTTACTGTCCAAAATAGCTTTAAATTTTTTGTAACGATTCATTTATTCCTGAATAAGCGTGATGAGTTTTTCATTTTGTGTAGAAATTTGAGTGAGAAAAAAAAAATCATTTAATAATAACAAGACTGAAATTTAAAAAAAAAAACATTGAATTCTAAATATTTCTTGGTTTTTCAGTGCATTACAAGTGAACAAACCACAAACCAATCGTGTACCTCAAAATATATATTCGATGTTATGCGTTAAAAAATTATTTAATTTTAATTTTCGCCTTTTTTGACTGCTAAATTGAAAGCTGTTTAACCGTAGAGTGAAAATAACAAATCGCAAAAACTGCTTTGCATAGCCAATGAGTTTTTTTTAATTTAAATAACCTTCCCAAAAACTTTTGATTATTGAGAGCTCTAGCAAGCAAAACCACAATACAGTGAGGAAAATTCGTTTAAACGCACAGCTATATTTTAACATTCGGGTTAACCCGCCTACAATAAATTGAACCAAATCAGTACCAAATGTTGAGTACTCTAAAGAATAGTCGATAACTGTATTCTTTTCAAATTAAGGTTCTTATGTGACAAAAATAGAGACAAAAATAGATTTTTATGAGGAAAATTCGTTTAAACGCACTTTAGCTTTTATTTATTTAATCAAAATTTACTCAAACATTTTAACAGTAAACAGTGGTTAATATTTGGTTTGCCTTCCGTTCTGGCGAATAGTTTCAAAAATTCTGTTCTGCATTGATTTGACGAGATTTTCAAGCGTTTTTTCAGGAATTGATAGCCAGCATTCTCTCACAGCAGCCTCTAATTCCTTAACAGATCCGTACTGCTTTCCACCTTTGTACACAGGATGCTAGGATGCCCCAAAGGTTTTCTATCGGGTTTAGGTCTGGACTGCGAGCAGGCCAATCCAAAACCGTAATGTCTCGCTCCAAAAACCATCGCATACTTGTCTTGCTGATATGGATGGCTGCGTTATCCTGTTGAAAAATTAAGTCTTCTGGCATAAAATCGTCAGCAAATGGAACCAGAACGTCTTCCAGGAGTTCCACGTACCTTTCTGAATTCATCCTAGTAGAAATGGTAGCAATAGGGGTTTTTCCGTGACGTGAAAAAGCACCCCAAATCATAAGCGTCCCGCCTCCAAAATTTCGAGTAAGCCTAACCTCGGGTTTCTTTCTCAAGTCATGCCAGTAGTATGAACAACAATCAGGCCCGTCTAGATTGAATTTCTTTTCATTCGAAAACACCACATTATTCCATTCATTTCTCCAAGTCATGTACTTTTTGGCGAAATCCAATCTCGCCTGAATATGAGCTTGAGTCAAATTCGGTTTTTTGGCCTTTTTGGTGTACTTCAAGTGTCCAGAACCACGCAGTATCTGCGCAATTCGCTTGTTGGTAATTGGGAGTCCAAGTTCCTTCTTGATTTCGGTTACATTGTACCTTCCAGTTCAAGCCAGCTCCAGAATTCGGTTTCGTTCACGATTGCTGGTATTTCTCTTGGTTTTCTTCTTTACACCGTATTTTTCACCTTTCTTCAGCAAATTTCGAATCACTGTTTCGGATCTGTTTATTTTCCTTGCTATTTCACGATTGCTCATACCGGTTTTCTTCAGTTCAAGAGCAACTTTTTGCTCCGATTCACTCAAGTATCTACCTTTCGCCATTTTAAAAATCACACCGTCAAAATTCCTGAATCGACTAAGCAGAAAGCAGAACAAAGCGCACTTACACTACTACAAGACCAAAAGACCAAGACCAAGACCAGAACGCAAAAGTTTTGATATCGCAGGTAAGCGAAATACTTACTTTTCATGGTGTACGTTTAAACGAATTTTCCATCCCAAAATCGAATTTTGTATCGTATTCAAAATAAATTTTTCAAATTTTTCAAAATTTTCAAATTGAGTCATTACAGTTTTAAGTTGCACACCCATTGACTAATGGTATACAGTTTTGTTGACATGTTTTAGATCGCCTCATGAAGCGTAATCTAGCAAAAACAGCATGCGTTTAAACGAATTTTCCCCACTGGACTTTACATTGGATAAAGACCACTTCCTTTCAAGTTTAGTGATATTCCTGGATGTTTTAAGAAGCTAAAATTTCTTCTTCCATACAAATTTACATACAAAATTGAAACGCCTTGCTCTACTTAAGATCCTTCATCCCGATCCTTTTCTCAAAATTTTAAGGTTGTTCTGCAAAACAACTGTTTATAAAGTTACGAAATGATAACATCAACACGACGAATCGTAGAAGATTGTATTTCTCGTCAACAGTATTTTGATGAAGATTTTATCTAAATATTGTCAAAACCCGAAAAATCGAGAGGCAGGCTTTAAATTTTTAAATACTACTAATCTGAGAAATTTTCTCAGAAATTCAAATCTGCATATTACTCAAAAAAATAAACAGTCATAACTTCGCGAACTCATTAATCCAAACAATTGTTTCCGCCGAAAAATTTCTAGGAAACATTTCTATATGATGTGAATGTTTCATGAATATTAGCTTAGCTTAGCTTAATTGACTACTCACATCCACCTTAAATCATTGAATCTGAAATGCTTTCTCAACTAATCAAATAAATTCCTTGAGTGAAATCATCATTTTTACAAATGCATTTCAAATCCCATGATCGCAGGCGTGGCTCAGTAGAACGAATTCCACATCGCCAATGGTTGCTACTCCGTGATTGACCGAGGCCATCAATTTTGTCCAGAGGTCAAAAGAATGGTGTCTGGAATTGACAGCACATTCACAATGAACAAAACTGATGCTCTCTCTTTAAACATCAATAACGGCGCCGGCCACGTCCTAGTAGTCAATAGACAGAGAGGAAAATAAGAGACAGGGATGATAGAAAATAAATTCATGCTTTAGGACCGAGGTCACCTCTGCATCCTAGCAAATAATTTTTTTTGGGAGTAGGGGTGGAAGTACCTTTCAGCAGGATCAGCAGGATATTACGCCCGGATGGATGTTCTCTTCGAATGCAGCAGGTAAGTTTTTCCCCTTGGTGATGTAGCAGGTAAGTTTCTTCCTTTTTTGTTTCAGATGATGAATAGCCGCAGTTTGTTCCAGGTAAGTACACTTTATTGATTGTTCAAATTTTCACTTTTTAATAATTATTTAATTTCACTTTCTTATTACAGGTTCTTAACTTTAATTTTATTCAACTAAACTAACTAAATTTACTTTAACTTTTTCAACAAAATTTCACAACATTTCCTATACTAGACATCACTTGTAAATAAACTGGACAGAGTGCGTTCGCCGGCTCGATGATGACGTATTCTCGTGTCAACGCAAAAGAGAAACATATGACTTCTCGATCGGCCTTTTATAACTTAGGGATGCCGGAAACTCATCTTTTTCTTCTGATGTTTCCTAGCTCCCGAACAACTGACAGCATTCCGAAGGCAACCCATCGCAAAAAACCCGGCGGCAAAATGTTTTCAGCAGCGGGCAATTTCGTTTCTACCCATTTTCGTGTGTGCGCGAACATCCTGGCCCCTTCAGAAACAGCGTTTCTGACGATGATGATGGATAAATTCTTCCGTGAAATGAGTAGATTCCGTTCAGCGTGAAGATGGCGATGGTGATGTTTGTTTACATCTGTCTCGTGTTGTTTTGGTCGGTTCCGTCGGTTCGTCTCGTCCGTGGAGTGATTTTTGGTGGTTTTTGTCTGAAAATATTGACCCGTTAGATTTTCCTAAGACAAGTGATTTGATTGGACAGGGGCTCACCTGATCCAACATTGGAAAGTGCCTTAAAAGGTATGAATCTGAAACGGGATCGGAATCGCAACTGCACCGAAGGCTGCTGCATGGTGTTGTGTTTTTTTTCTTTCGTGATGTGTTTTCGTGTTGTGCTCCATTCGGAAGGTGATAAGTGCGAAAGTGCTGAAAAAATTTCGACCCAGTAGCGAAGTTGGAGGAGAATAAAAATCTTGGACAGGAACTCACCTGATCCAAGTCAATAAGTGCCTTGGATAATTTTCTTAACTGGATCCGAAATGTTAAGCTCCTTCAAACACGAATCTCGTCTGGTGTTGATTGCTCAGCGCTGGATGGTGCAATTGATTCCTCCAACGATGGTGCAATCGGCAGCAGGCAGATTTTAGACACCGGTCGTGTGCAGGATCCTTTCGCTGTTCTCAGAGTGACCACTCTGACTACTCCGTCGCTGCCAGGATGGGTCTGGATTATTCTTGCCGTCGGCCAATGCATCGGTGGAGTGTTATCTTCCTTCAACAGGACGAGCTGGTTTTCCTTGATGGACACAGGTGAGTGCACCCATTTGCTTCTTGGTTGTAATGTATTTATGTATTCTAGATGCCACCTTCGCCAGAGATCCTGAAGCAGTTTTTGGATTTGTTGCCAATTTTTCAAGCAGTTGAACGGAATCTCACTGAGCTCGTCATCTGGAACAGCCTTTAATGCAGAGCCAACAAGAAAGTGTCCGGGTGTCAATGGCTCATAATCCGTTGGATCGTCGCTCAGGGGAACAAGAGGACGAGAGTTGAGGCAACTTTCAATTTGACACAGGAGAGTCTGCATGTCGTCGTAGAAAAGTGGACGGTCCCGGACAATACGGATGAAATGTTTCTGGGCAGAATGAATTGCAGATTCCCATAGTCCACCGAAATGGGATGCTCTGGGCGGATTGAAGTGCCATTTGATGTTACAGACTGAGCACTCCTGGTCAACCTTGCGCGAATAGTCTGGCTGGCGAATAAGTCGTTTCAGTTCATTCTTGGCTCCGAGAAAGTTTCGGCCATTATCAGAGAAGATGTCGGAAGGTGGGCCTCGACGAGATACGAATCGTCGCAAGGCCTGAATGAACTTTGCTGTTGTCAAGTCGAACACCAGTTCGATATGTACAGCTTTAGTGCAAAAGCAGACAAAGACTGCAACAAATGCCTTTGTTGGGGAGGCTCGCCGATGTGGATGCTTCAGCAGGATTGGGCCCCAATAATCAACCCCCGTTACCGTGAATGGACGAGTGGCTGTGATCCGTTCCTTGGGCAGCTCAGCCATAAATTGTTCAACCAATTTAGGGCGAGCTCGGAAGCAAATGGTGCAGCGATGTACGATGGTTTTGGCCAGATTCCTGGCCCCTATGATCCAGTATCTTAGGCGAAGAAGTCCGACCAGTAGTTGCGGTGAAGCATGCAGATTTCGTTCGTGGTAGCATTGGACGAGTAACACCGAAAAACGATGATGATATGGGAGCAGAATCTGGTGCTTGCTGTCGTAGGTTAGTGGTGCTTTGTCAAGCCTGCCTCCCACACGCATTACCCCGTGAGGATCGAGGAACGGAGAGAACCATCGGAGCCGTGATTTGGTGTGGATGGGTTTCGAGTCTCGAAGCGCGCTGATTTCACTGGCGAATTCTTGGAGCTGGACTAATCGTATTAGGGAAAATTCAGCATTTTGGATTTCGGTCGGTGTAAGAATGGTGGTGAGCTTCGGTTGTTTGCGGTTCACGGAGATCCTTAAACAGAATGCCGCTACACGGAGCATGTGTTGGAAGGAGGAAAAGCGTTCGACGAAAAGATCAACGAAGGAAGCGTCTGCTGTTGTTGCCAGAACTTTAATCGGGGAAGATCGAGCTTCAAGCTGCGTCTCAAACGATTGTTCATGCTGATTAACAGGCCAGAACGATGGTTCAAATTGAAGCCATTGAGGACCTTTCCACCAAAGGTCGCAAGAAAGAATTGTTCCTGCCTCGATGCCTCTAGAGATGTGGTCTGCGGGGTTCTGTTGCCCAGCAACATGGTTCCAGGAAGTGTCTACTGTAGCAAGCTGGATTTTGGACACTCTGTTAGCCACAAATGTAGTCCAAACAGATGGGCTAGACTTAAGCCAGGCAAGAACGGTAGTAGAGTCGACCCAGAAGAATGTCGTAAACCTCGATCCGAAGGCGGAGCAGACCTTTTGGTACAGTTGAGCCGCTTCTAGTGCTCCGCAGAGCTCGAGTCGAGGAATGCTGCGCCTTTTTAACGGTGAAACTTTAGATTTGGCTGTCAACAAGGTTACCAGAACATTCCCGGAAGCGTCGGTCGATCGAAGATATGCACAGGCGCCATATGCTTGTTCCGATGCGTCCGAAAAGAGGTGAAGCTGAATGTTACATGGATCGGGCAAAACAACACATCGAGGGATTCTGAGTTGCTCAAGCAAAGGCAACTGCGAGTAATATTTGATCCAGTAAGTGGCGAGAGAATCTGGTAGCGGTTGATCCCAGCCCCAAGGTTTGTCGTCTTCGGATGTAAGGC
Source organism: Uranotaenia lowii (assembly GCF_029784155.1). Classification (NCBI taxonomy): domain Eukaryota; kingdom Metazoa; phylum Arthropoda; class Insecta; order Diptera; family Culicidae; genus Uranotaenia; species Uranotaenia lowii. Next base: position 60,712,678 of record NC_073693.1, on the reverse strand, counting down.
TCCACAGCGTCTGCATAAATATCTTAGCGGTTACGATGACTGGTCCAACCAGGCCTAACGGATCGAAAAGTTGTGCGATTTGTGACAGGGCGATTCGTTTCGTCATGAGGGTGTCTGGTGGTTGCTTGGGGAGTTGAATGTGGAACCGTAAGTTGTCGGCTGTTGGTTCCCAGTGTAGGCCCAGGGTTTTGATGCACTGGTCTGCTGCGAGCTCGACCGAAGATTGAATGGCACGCCTTTCGGGAGAAACGCCGTCGAGAACCGATTCTACGTTTGAGGCGAATTTGCGGAACTCAAGTCCGCCCCTTCTGCAAAGATGATCAAGCTGAGTTCGTAGTTCTGATACTTCCTCTGGTGAGCTGCCTCCGGTGAACAGATCGTCGACGTAAACATCGCGCTTCAGAATCTTGGCTGCTTGGGGAAAGTTCTGGTTTTCGTCATCGGCTAACTGCTGAAGTACCCTGGTAGCGAGAAACGGTGCGCTGGCCGTGCCGTAGGTGACCGTTTTTAGCTCGAAGGTCTGTAGAGGTTCCTCGGGGGAATTCCGCCAAAAAATCCGCTGCAGTGGAGTGTCTCTATCGTCGACCAGCACTTGACGATACATCTGCTTAATGTCAGCGATGAGCATGACCTGGTGGAGCCTGGACCTCAATATGATGGCTCTCAGATCGTCTTGAATTACTGCGCCTACCATAAGCACATCGTTCAGAGATTTTCCGGTTGCAGATTTACACGATGCGTCGAAAACAACTCGGACTTTGGTTGTGGAGCTCGTTTCTCGAATCACAGGATGATGGGGTAAGTAGTACCGGGAAGAATCGGATCCAGCTGTGTCCGCCACTCGATGCATGTGGCCAAGGGTTTCGTATTCTGCCATGAAGTCCCGATACTGAATCTGCAGCTCCTTGTTGCGTTGAAGGCGAGATTCGATCATGTGAAAACGACGTCGCGCAGTGTTGCAGTTGTCGCCTATGTTGTCTGCCGCTTCCTTCAACGGCAATCGCACAATATATCGGCCATCTGGCGCACGTTGAACTGTACGACGAAAATGCTCCTCGCACGCCGCTTCTTCTACCGAGAGACTAGGAACGGCACTTTCCTCCTCAATCGCCCAAAACCGTTGCATGAATCGTTGAATGTCCGCCACTGTAGCGACGTTGCAGGAAATCGTCTTGAGGTGATTGGACTGCATAACCTTCCCAGAGACCACCCAGCCAAAGACCGAATTCACCAGCATCGGAAGCCCATCCCCAAGTGATATTCTGCCTGATGGTTTGAAGACGTCGAAGAATATTTCAGCGCCCAGAACCACGTCGATGGGATTAGACTGGTAGAAAGCTGGATCTGCTAGTTGAATTCCCTCCGGAAAACTCCAGCTCGAAACGTCCATGGTTGTCGACGGTAGATTTAGGGTGAGTTTCGGAAGCACAAGCAATTCGACGATGGTGGAAAACCGGGTGGTGCGTGAGCGTACTGTGGTGCGGAGCTTCAGACGGGCATGTGTGGAAGATTGGCCAATTCCGGAGATTGAGAGATGAACCTTTTGCCGATGAATCCGAAGCCGTTGAGAAAATGACTCAGTAATGAAGCTGCACTCGCTTCCTGAGTCCAGCAGTGCCCTTGCTACGTGTGAGTGGCCGTGATCGTCGATTAAAGTGATCACCGCTGTTGCGAGAATCACCCTGTTAGAAAGACGACCAGTCCCTGGGTTGTGAATCGCGGCTGATAGTGATGGTGAAGCTGCTTCGCAAGCCGCATTGGTCTCCGTCGTTGCGCTTGCTTCGACTCGCTGGTTGAGGCGCTCCTGATGAGTGCGATCGTCGCTGCACAGCTGGCTATGGTGTCGTCCTCGGCATTTCCGGCAGGTGTTCTTCGACGAACAGTTTCGAACCACATGACCCTTCCGTAGACAATTTCGGCAAAGCTGTTGGCGGCGCACAAGTTTTTCTTTGTCTTCGGAGGTCATTTTTGAGAAAACTGGACACTGATACAGAGGGTGATGGTCGGAGCAAGCGAAACACTGCCGATAGTTGAACTGAGTTGCTCCGTGGCTAACGAGTGGAGGACGAGAAGTCGATTTTTTCGCTGAAGTCGTTGCTGAATGCTCTTGCTGGCCATTGCTCATGCACTGCAGAACCGTAACTCGTCGTTGAAGAAATCCTACCAGATCTTGGAATGTAGTTGACTCTTTCGCAGACGCAAACTCTTCCCAATCTCGACGAGTTGTTGAATCAAGGCGGATACTCAGCATTCGTATGAGCAAAATGTCCCAATATTCAGTTCTTTCTCCAAGCTGCTTTAGGATTCGAACGTTAGCTTCAAACCTTTCGACCAACGAATGAAGATCTGAAGCTGATTCTTTCTTAAGTTGCGAAAATTCGAACAACGAGTCAACATAAGTTTGTTTTAAGCGTAATGGATTTTGAAAATGCTCAATGAGAAGATTCCAGGCGACGGGATAGTTATTGGCACTGATTGCAATAGTTTGGATTAACTTAAGGGCATCTCCACTCAACGACGATCTCAAATAATAAAACTTTTGGATGTTAGACAAATCACTTGATGAGTGCACCAAAGAAACGAAAAGATCGTGGAAGTTTAACCATTGCTCTAACGACCCGTTGAACACGGGGAGCTTTACGTCGGGTAGCCGAATCTGGGAGGAAGCAGGGAAGTGCGCATGGGACTGAACAGGATGAGAATACGGAGTCGAAGCATGTTTATTTACGGCCAGCAAGAATCCCTTCACTCTGTAGTATTCTGTCTCGAACTGCGATCGCTGTTTGAATTGCTGCTCGACGATTGCCATGTCGTCGACATCGGAAGCTTCCAGCTCAGCTTGGGTCTTGGAGTAGACTTCCACTGATTGAGTGTCTTCGTCGTAGTTGTCGACGAAAACCTTGATGAGATTGAAAGAAGTCTCTAGGCTACGAATCCTCAATTTCAGAGACTTGATGCGTCGCTCTGAAGCCATTTCCAACGCTGGAAGGTCTGGAAATCGAAAACCAGCGAAGCACAAACGACACTCTTATAGGTTAAATGGAATTATAATTACCTTCTAGAGGCAATTAGATTGCCTTGTATTTTTATTATATCAGGAACGATCCGAATCCAGCAACGTGGAGGTGTTGTAAATGACTTCCGTAAATCGTGTATAGGTTCCGGATGCTCGGAGTTCGACGGGCATCCGGTTCGAAGGACCAAATGGAAGTACCTTTCAGCAGGATCAGCAGGATATTACGCCCGGATGGATGTTCTCTTCGAATGCAGCAGGTAAGTTTTTCCCCTTGGTGATGTAGCAGGTAAGTTTCTTCCTTTTTTGTTTCAGATGATGAATAGCCGCAGTTTGTTCCAGGTAAGTACACTTTATTGATTGTTCAAATTTTCACTTTTTAATAATTATTTAATTTCACTTTATTATTACAGGTTCTTAACTTTAATTTTATTCAACTAAACTAACTAAATTTACTTTAACTTTTTCAACAAAATTTCACAACATTTCCTATACTAGACATCACTTGTAAATAAACTGGACAGAGTGCGTTCGCCGGCTCGATGATGACGTATTCTCGTGTCAACGCAAAAGAGAAACATATGACTTCTCGATCGGCCTTTTATAACTTAGGGATGCCGGAAACTCATCTTTTTCTTCTGATGTTTCCTAGCTCCCGAACAACTGACAGCATTCCGAAGGCAACCCATCGCAAAAAACCCGGCGGCAAAATGTTTTCAGCAGCGGGCAATTTCGTTTCTACCCATTTTCGTGTGTGCGCGAACAAGGGGATTGAAGGATTTGATCATGGAGACACTTTGACTGTGTTGTGATCCTATAATTGAAATCTTTTGTCAGCATATGTATTCATTTTAAAGACAAATCAACCGAACAAGAGCTACAGAGATGTTTGATTTTTTCTAAAATAATATCTATACGTTTGAAAAACAAAGTTAATTAGATAAAAAGGGCCCATCACATTTATGTTTTGTTCAATCTACTACATCGATAAAACAAATACATTCCTTAGTTTCACTATGTTTTTCACATAAAACAAACATAATAAAAAAATGTCGGTTTTGTCCGTAAGATGTAAGATGGATTCATTGCAAAACAAATGTTGGATGTTTTTTCACATATGCATGCTTCCGAGATGATTATGTGATTCTCAAAACGAAATTGAAATATCGAAATATCTTTACCCACCTAAAATAAATCGTTTTTTCATAACCTCAATATTCTGGAAATTCTCGATTACATCTTGGGCCTTAAGCTGTGTCTCTCATTTTGTCAGTGCATTGAATTTATTTGAGGAAAAATCATTTCAAGGTATAATAAACAACCCTAGCAATCCTAGTGCAATACGTTGTAAAATTCGTTTTGAAAATTCTTCTCATTAATGCTTATCTTATCCTCATAATGAATCATAACATTCCTCTGTACCAAAAATGCGTTGGGTCAATTTGTAAAACTAGAAATCTGTAACATAACGTTTTGGTACAGGTTTGAGAACATTGTGATGTGTGTGTTAAACTTACGAAACAGAAAATATTATATTATTTGTCCGGGTCAAAGGTATCTGCTAACAGTGAAAAATGATTTTTCGTTTTACTTTCTGATCCACATCAAAAACCTAGCCAAACTTTGGGCCAATCCGTCCCGGAACAATAAGAAGACTCAAATTTTATCATAAGCAACTCAATCTACACAAGCTTTTTATATGGATTGAATAAAACCCACTATAGTACAAATTACGCATGAAAAAAATTGTGAGCGCTGACTCTAACTGCCCGGAGAACGGCAAATTAATAGAAAGATAGATAGTAATAGAATGTTTTCCAAGATACTTATCTTCGTTTTGGTGCAATTCGCATTTTTTCCAAGATCGTCAATCAGCAAGTCCCCTTTTTCAAAATCACTGTTTTCCGCAGGTTCAATAATCCTCTTATTCTGGTACCTTTAGAAATTTTCGTGGCGTTTGCAGCAGCTTGATCTATGATGTGAATGTTTCATGAATATTGTTGAAATACTTCAGGAGTTACATTGATTACAAATAATTCTACTTTCAGGAAAAAAAGGTTTTAAGGTTGATATTCATCATGTAACAATCGATCAACTTACTAGTGAGACCTAAAGCAATTATTTAGGTTTTGATGACATGACATCTTCTTTTTAGGGGTAAAAGAGTGCAAAACAGATCGTCTCCTTTTATTTTTTCATCTTTTTGTCCCTGTAAAGAAAAATATAAATTTTATAGAACCTTAAAGTTCGTTTCACGGAATGGTATAAAATTTCGTGTAGGTAGGACATATAAAGAAAAAAAAACTCAATATATGGACAACCCCCTTTAAAAGGGGCCGTTTCCAATTTGTATTGCATTTGAATTAAAAGTTCTCGTAATGAGCTTCCGTACCAAATATCAGTTCATAAGACCACATGATGGCCGAGCCTTAAGAAGGCTTTTAAAATGTGCATCCATTGGAAAAAAAATCGGAAAATATTAGGAACGACATCAAATCTGCCTGTGCAACTGTTGGAAACAGACAAATTTTAATTTTTTTGTAATTGTTTTCGAACACTTGAACTTTAGGATCTCGTTGACGAATTCTGTAAGAGTACAATCGACAAAAATAGGGTGAATTCGGTTGAAATGACTTATATACTGCATAAAAACCAAAAGCATGTGCTTAGCTGTGCAGCGATTGGCAAAACAACCTATGCTGTTTTTGTGCTGAAGGAGGTCAACCTGCTAGATTTTCCATCACTTCGATCAAATTCTGAGCAGTTTTGAAAGCCAAGCTTCAGGAAACAAAAATAATATTCAAAATAAGCACTGATTTGGAAAAAGGGTAAATCATAATATGCATTATGCTCTTGGATTTTATCGACTTTTTTCGGCGAGTTTTAATATATTAAAACTCGCCGAAAAAAGTCGATAAAATCCAAGAGCAAACATTAACGGCAATAAATCCAAATATATTATGCATTATAGATGGCGCTCATTGCGCCCAAAAATTAAAGTTCATTGGACGCTTTTTCAAAAACCACTTAAGAGAACGTCACAAAAATTTGCACATGTAAACCTTACACTAGTAAGTAGCTTCAGTGAAAAAATTCCATCAATTTCTATTCATGCATGCAGAAGTTATTCACAAAACAACATGTTGGGATGCTTGAAACATTCTTAAAAATGGAAAACTATTGTCCTGAAGCACGCTTCGAAGGTGTCAATTAAAACATATGAGTTTTTGAATCATAAGTGAGTGTAAGTGAAAATCTTCTGTCAGGAGTTTTCTTAGGAGCTTCCGATGGTTTTTCAATATCACTCTAGAAATTTCCAGAGATGATTGTTTTGTTTTTTTCCTAAAATCGTTCTAAGATGTGTTGTGAGCCTACTTAGTTGAATTGCTTTAATTAACTATAATCGATCTTAAAATACACCGTGGTCTACAAACACTCCGATCCATAATGGCGTTTTGAGTTCTTAAAAAGCCAACGTAAATCCAAAAGTTTCAAAATTTAAACGATATAGGCAAAATTTGAAACTTATTTTCGCGATAAAACAGCCAATGACAAATAAAAACAATGAATTGGGGAAATGGAAGCTGCCGAGGTCCGCGACGGGACCGTTAATGGTAGCAAGGTACCCGAAGATGGATGATTACATCCGTCATTTTCAATGAGGCAAGTGAACGACACGCCAAGTTTTCGACTGGCGGGGATGATGATTTACGAATTGAAGACTGAAGCAGCGATTATGGTGACCCCACAACTTTCCTCCCCTCTTCATCTCTCTAGGGAAGGTTTTGTTTCCGCCGCCATTGTGTTATCTCCGGTGTGTGGCGGGTGGGGGGCGGAAATCAAGCTGCGGATTCCGGACATCCCCCGGATTGTTGTTGCCTACGTTGACTGTCAGATGCGGGAGGGGATCAATGAGTGTGCTTTATTGTTGTAAAAGTTCTACCGGAGAGTGGACGATTCTGGAATGAAAGGCCAGCGGAACCGAGGAGCTGATTTCAGATGAAACCGACCTTTTCAGTTCAACTCCCACGGCATCGTTTTGCGAAAGGTGTGGCTATGAAAAGCATTTGTGGCTTGATTGATGAGCCACCGACCGAAACGAAACGATGTCCTCCCGTAGTAATTTGGAGCTGCAAAATCCTTGGCCTGGAGATAGGGTCCCCGTGTAGTCAAAAGGTCGTTGATGGATGGCAGGTGGAAGATAATGTCTCAAGGTTGAGTTTAATCTACTGGCCATCCGCCTCCTGCTAACATGACTAGGGCGGATTACTTCTACTACCAATAACGATTGCGGACCAGGAGTTGGAAATGATGGCCCGGACTCTCCAATAAATCAACACAAAATAGCTTCAAAACGGGAGACCACCATAAGTGGAGGATGTGAATCAGCATTACTGATGCCGTGTAGTCAATCAAATTGAAGAAAATTGCTAGTCTCATCAGGACTGTCGGTTCTTGAAAAGGATATTGTTTCAAGGGGATATGACAAACTTCTTCTGGAATCGTCCTATAATTAATTTAACGAAAAATTGATAAAAATATGTTTGTCTTATACAAGTTTCCAAAGTAGTGCATTTTTGAAAACCTGCCCCTGATCCATAAAATTGTTCAAGCTCAGTTACATCAGTTTCCAGGAATTTGAGAGTAGCGAAAATGTTATTGCAGCAGCGAAAAGAGTTTTACATCTGCAAGTCCAATTCTTTCGGGCGAACTATCGCCGGTGCAATTTTCCGGTGCTGATAAAAACCTCTGCTCAAGCTACATTCAGGTGTGGGACATAGAACGAGGTGGAATGAGAAACTTGAAGCACCGAGGAGAGCACCCGGGAGGAAATCAAACGCGATTTACTTCAATATTTTATTGCACATTATTAACACCTTCTTTCGATTCGTTGAAACTTCCTGCTGCCAGGACGGAAATGAGACTGCAATCTCGCCGCTGGGTTGCCAGATTTTTATTTTAAATATCTATCATCTAGAATAATTTGGAACACAGTATAGGGCAAAATCTGGATATTATTTATCTGTAGGCAGGGCCGTAGGAAGAATCGGCTCATGGGGGGGGGGGGGGGGGGGGGGGGGTTTTGATGACAATTTTTGCCTATAACATTTTTGCTTGAACAATGCATACACAAATGAAAAATGTATATGTTAGTACATATTATTTAAGCTAAAGTTACGATGCATTAAAAGTTATTTATTTTTGAAAATAAATCCTAGGAAATGTCAATTTTTTTCATGAAGCGATAAAAAATATAAAGACTTGTGATATAGCTCAGTTGGTAAATCAGTTGCCTTCTGAGCTGATGTCCGTGAGTTTGAGTTCAAGAGTAATCATCGAAAACAGTTGATACAGATAAGTTTTTCAATGACTGGTGTGCCACCTGAATCGTTGAGAAAAAAACGCGAGTGGCACAATGATGAAGAAACAACTATCCAATCGAAACAAAAAAATGTATTTTGAACGCTTTATTTGAAAAAAAAATTCCTAACTTACACAAAAAGCTAGTTCTTTTGAACCACAAGCATAACCACTTTAAGCATTGGTGAAAATGTATCAAATATTCAGTAATAAAAGTAAAAAATTAGGTTTACTGTTCAAATAAGGTTCATTTTCTACTTTTACTCGATTTAAATTAAAGATTTAAGTTAGAACCTTTGATTTTGAAGAAACTGCAATATATATAAATAATGTTAAATAAAATTTCCAGGAGGATAAAAACAAGTAAAAAAATTATCATCTTTATTTTCTTAATTTTAAACCTGTGATTAAAGTTTTCAAAATTTAAATCTAGATTTTTCAAAAAAAAAAAAAAAAACGAATTCTTTGAAATGAATCCAGATCTTATTTTTTATATGTGATTTTCATCAGCTTTGTGTTTCTAAACTGACTTTGATTGATTTTAAAAATTTCATTTTGAATCAATTATCAAAGTTATGAAACTGCGAGCTCCTTCAATTTGAATCCTTAAAGAAATTATATAATTGGTGTTTTAATATTGAATATAAAACCAACATTTTAGATAAATCTGAATACAAACGTCGGATTTTAGTTCCAAGTCTGAACTCTACATCTTGAATCAAAAATCAAAACCTTAATCTAAATTCCAGATAAGAAACCCTATGAATTTGAAACCCAAAAACGAAGTTTGTATCAAAACTCTAAACCAGAAATCTTTTGTTAGATTCTGAAATAATGGTTTTCAATATGAATCATATCACCTCTTATTCACAACTCCTATCTCTACCTCCCCGCGGTGCCGGCTGGGGTGCGAGTAACCTAAGCGGAGATCGGGTACCCAACCCCGGTGGATGCTTTGGTCGCATGCAGACTGAGAAGGTGGCCGCACGCGTCTGTTCCCCAGGTCAGGGGCGGCTCAAACAGCGTCTGTCTTGCAGCAAGCGGCTGAACTTATGAAATGCGGCTCCCGCCAGCTAAGTCCAAGATGGCAGCCCCATCGCGGGATAGGGACTTTAGGCTAACAACCTACTGCTCCTGAAATCTTTTATTGTTACAGAAACTGAGAGAAGAAATAACCGAATTGGAACTTTGGCAACGACTTTTAGCATGAAAACAAGGACTAGAATTGGAACTTGGAATGTTTTGACCCTTGCCCAGCCAGGAAAGCTGGCTCAACTTGCTAGAGAAGCTAGCCGCCTCAAGCTAGAGATATTGGGACTGAGCGAAGTCCGTTGGCCTAACACTGGAGAACACAAGACACAGTCTGGGCAAGTCCTGCTTTACTCTGGCATACGAGGAGAACATTAGACTGGCCCATAACAAAAAAAATCCTTATATTCCACGCGGCACCCCCTAGGTTGGTGCATTTAGGTGAAAAAATGACTTTCTGAAAGTTTCAGATCATTTGGAAGAAGCACGAGCTGGCGCAAAGAAATTGAAATTTGTATGGAGATTTTCGAAAAAATGTATGAAAAATCGACATACTTTCACTCTTTGTGTTCCAAAGTATGTTTCCAGTATGCAAGAAAGCTCAGAATTTCAGGAATTGTAGTTCAAACAATGATAAACAAGTTTGTAGAAGACTGTGACGCGATACGAGTTGACTATGCTGAGTTATCCGCAATTGACTGTGTGATTTTTTTTCTCATTTTATCGATATATCGTGAACGGTGTATAGTTGGATTATTAATACTAACTTGATCGCATTGTCACACAATGAGAATTACAGATACAAAGTTTGTGTCTTCGGCAAAGTTGTAGCTTATTTTATAACAAATATCTTTGCAAAATAATGAAAGATAGGTTTGAAAAACTATAAATCGCTGCATTGTGCGACGACGCGATCAAGTTAGTGCGATTTAGCCCATACACCGTTCACGATATATCAATGAAATGAGGAAAAAATCACACATTCAATTGCGGATAACTCATCACAGTCAACTTGTATCGCGTCACAATCTTCTACAAACTTGTTTGTCATTGTTTGAACTACAATTCCTGAAATTCTGAGCTGTTTAGCTTACTGGAAACATATTTTAGAACACAAAGAGTGAAAGTATGTCGATTTTTCATACATTTTGCCGAAAATCTCCATACAAATTTTATGTCCTTTGCGCCAGCTCGTGCTTCTTCCAAATGACCTGAAACTTTCAGAAAGTCATTTTTTCACCTAAATGCACCAACCTAGGGGGTGCCGCGTTGAAAAAAATGTTGTAAAAATCATCCCATACAAATTTGGGCCAGTCTAGAGAACATGCTACTCGGGAACGAGAAGTTGGTTTCCTGTTAAGCCCGCAGGCCCATGCGGCCCTCATAAGATGGGAACCGATAAACGAAAGAATAATCGTAGCCAGATTTAGAACACGGGTTAGAAACCTTACAATGGTCCAGTGTTATGCGCCAACTGACGTTGCCGATTTGCAGGAGAAAGAGCAGTTTTACAGTCAATTGAACAGCTTGGTTGAGAGAATTCCGAAGGGTGACATTCAAATCCACTTAGGCGACTTCAACGCAAAGATTGGCTCCGATAATCAGGACCTTGAGCGCATCATGGGGCGCCATGGCCTAGGACAGATGAGCGAAAACGGAGAGCTGTTTGTAGAATTTTGTGGCAACAACAACATGGTGATCGGTGGATCGCTCTTCCCCCATCGACCAGCACATAAGGTCACTTGGGTATCCCGAGATGGCCGAACAGAAAATCAAATTGACCACATCTGCATCAGTCGAAAATGGAGAATGATGTTCTTGATGTCCGCAACAAACGAAGCGCAGACATTGCATCTGACAATCACCTCGTCCTTGGCGAGATACGACTGAGAGTTGCGCGTGTCCAACGGCGCGAGGAGAAAGTCGGGTGTCGATACGACGTCCGCCGGTTGGAGAATCCAGAGGTGAAAAAGGCATACGTTGAACAGCTAGAATCCCGAGCCTCGGAGTTGCCGACAGACGGAACAGTCAAAGAACAGTGGTGTGGAATCAAGAATGCCTTTATCACGACGAGCCATGGTACTCTCGGTAAATTTTGTGAAAGACGAAGTGAATGGATGTCAGATGAAACCTGGAGGATGATCGATGATCGGAGAAAGGCAAAAGTCGGAATTGAGCAGGCATGTACCGGGTCAGCCAAAGCAGCCGCCCGCTTACGATATGCGGAGCTGGAAAAGCCAGTTAAACGAGCTTGTAGACGAGACAAGAGAGCCTGGACAAACTCCCTAGCCGAAGAGGGAGAAAGAGCCGCCGCCATTGCACAGTGGTGCAGAACATCAATCTAGCTGTACGAAATTAATAGCGCCCAGGGATGAAGAGATAGACATTTGATGTCTTCAGCAACATTGTTCAGTTTTACAAGGAGCATATTCTAGTATCAAAATTTTTGCCGAGGGGTCCACCGATAGCGAGATAAAAATGCTAACTTTTTTGTTTTTCAAATTAGAGCTTTGATGTTTTCGACAAAGTTGTTTATCTAATCAAAATACATAAGTTTGTTGAATATGTCAAAGTCCTATCACATCACCCTCAGGAGTTACAGTCAAAGTAAAAAAAATGTATTGAAAAAACAGTTTTTTGAACCTGACACGTTGTAGATTGGATAAAATGGTTCGCTGTCTTTGAAACAAAGTTGTAACAAGCCACGATCTACATTTGTCTCATACATTATGATGGGTTTAGAAGTTGCTGAAGCTCTATAGAAAGCATATAGTGCATTTTATTGGCAATTTTGGAAGGCTCGTCCATCGAAAAGTGCACATTTTCGCAACACCCCCTTTTTTGTGATTATTTTTGATGATAAGCGGAACCATTTCCATTAGAAATTAGCGCGGAAATCGGTGGAACTAGTAGAGATTTGAATGATTGAAAATACACATTTTATGAAAAAATTACCTATTTTACTTTTAGAAAAAACGTTAAAACATTTAATTGATTAATAAAATGTTGCAGTTTTCTTTTAAATGTTTTTTTTATTAAAAAAGCATTTAAATTCTATTCAAAATTATGACTCAACGAAAAGACAAAAGCGAATTGCTTGTAAGATTGGTTACTTGGAATCAGTTGAAGCAGTTATATTGTAATGACAAAATTCTTTTATTCATTTAAATAATATCAAATAATAATTTAGTGCTCTATCAAATTTAACAGATAAGTTCCATTTGTTTTTTTTTTAGGTTTAAATGATTTGAAAAATCGAATTTCAATGTCTTTTAATCAAACAAACTATATTAAAGAAAACTGTAACATTTTATTAATCAATTAAATGTTTTAACGTTTTTTCTAAAAGTAAAATAGGTAATTTTTTCATAAAATGTGTATTTTCAATCATTCAAATCTCTACTAGTTCCACCGATTTCCGCGCTAATTTCTAATGGAAATGGTTCCGCTTATCATCAAAAATAATCACAAAAAAGGGGGTGTTGCGAAAATGTGCACTTTTCGATGGACGAGCCTTCCAAAATTGCCAATAAAATGCACTATATGCTTTCTATAGAGCTTCAGCAACTTCTAAACCCATCATAATGTATGAGACAAATGTAGATCGTGGCTTGTTACAACTTTGTTTCAAAGACAGCGAACCATTTTATCCAATCTACAACGTGTCAGGTTCAAAAAACTGTTTTTTCAATACATTTTTTTTACTTTGACTGTAACTCCTGAGGGTGATGTGATAGGACTTTGACATATTCAACAAACTTATGTATTTTGATCAGATAAACAACTTTGTCGAAAACATCAAAGCTCTAATTTGAAAATCAAAAAAGTTAGCATTTTTATCTCGCTATCGGTGGACCCCTCGGCAAAAATTTTGATACTAGAATATGCTCCTTGTAAAACTGAACAATGTTGCTGAAGACATCAAATGTCTATCTCTTCATCCCTGGACGCTATTAATTTCGTACAGCTAGATTGATGTTCTGCACCACTGTGCATTGGAGATATCCGATTATTATATGATATTTCTCGCCACCTTAGTGGTGCAAGGACTAATGCAAGAATGCCGCTGAAAGACCGAGCAGGTCAGTTATTGACCGATCGAACAGATCAGCTCAAACGATGGACTGAGCACTTCGAACAACTCTTCCGAGTCACGAATAGAAATGACCAACAGAATCCGCAGCTTGAAGCGCCAACAGTAAGTCGCATAAATGGCGTCAACTCGGAAGCGCCCTCGCTGGCTGAAATAGAAACGGCAATCAAGGACATGAAATCCAACAAAGCGCCTGGAATCGATTGCATTCCTGCTGAAATGCTCAAAGCCGACCCTGCCTTGTCAGCACAAATGTTGCACCGTCTTTTCACTGACATTTGGGATACTGCAACATTCCCGGCCGACTGGATGCAGGGTATCCTCGTTAAGGTCCCGAAGAAAGGAGACCTGACAGAGTGCGGTAACTGGCGAGGCATAACGTTGATCTGTACAACCCTCCAAAGTACTCTGCAAAGTGATCCTGAACAGGATCCAGGAGAAAATCGACGCTACACTCCGACGGCAACAAGCTGGATTCCGATCCGGACGATTATGTGTGGACCACATCACAACGCTACGAATAATACTGAAACAAATCAACGAATTCCAGGACTCTCTTCTGCTGGTGTTCGTTGATTTCGAAAAATCATTTGACCGACTGAACCACGAAAACATCTGGGCTGCTCTTAGACGACGAGGGGTCCCAGAGAAACTAGTCCATCTCATCGGAGCATAGTACGAGGCATTTTCGTGCAAGGTCTTGCACGACGGTGTCTTATCCGAACCAATTCCGGTAACTGCTGGAGTGAGACAAGGATGTATTTTGTCACCGCTGCTTTTTCTCATCGTAATGGATGAGATCTTGACTAGATCGATTGACTGTAGACCAAACCGAGGATTGCCGTGGAATCCTTCAACCATGGAGCAACTGAACGACCTTGACCTGGCAGACGATATTGTTTTGCTCGCCCAAACACAACAGGACATGCAGAGCAAACTCGACGACCTCACCGAAAGCTCCAAGGCAGCAGGTCTCAAAATCAATGTCGGAAAGACCAAGTCGATGGAAATCAATACAGAAAATCGTTCCAATTTCGTGGTAGCTGGACAACAGGTTGAGGCAGTGGAGTGCTTCCAGTATCTTGGTAGCCAGATCACGCCTGATGGAGGTACCAAGAAGGACATCGAAACCCGGATCAGAAAAGCCCGATTTGCGTTTGCGAGTCTCCGAAACATCTGGCGGTCACGCCAGATCTCTCTACGAAAAAAAATCCGAATCTTCAACTCAAACATCAAATCCGTATTGTTGTACGAGTGTGAAACTTGGTGCACATATGCGGTGACGACGCGAAAACTGCAAGTTTTTGTGAATCGCTGCCTGCGGAACATCATCCACGCTTGGTGGCCTGGCAACTGGATCTCAAACGTTGAACTTTATCGCCGTTGTCATCAAAAGGCGCTAGAAATCGAGATTCGGGAACGTAAGTGGAGATGGATTGGACACACGCTGCGAAGAGATGAAAACGAGATTTGCAGAGAGGCGCTTGATTGGAATCCAGATGGGCATCGAAGAAGAGGCAGGCCCAAAAGCTCGTGGCGGCGAAGTCTAGCCGCTGAAATCCGCACAGTTGACGAGAACCTTGGCTGGCAGCAAGTGAAGACGCTGGCTCCGGATCGCCAGCAGTGGAGATCTTTAATCTCAGCCCTATGCGCCGGTCAATCGGCGCTGGACCCTTAGGTAGGTAGGTATTATGAATATTGTTTCAAATATTTATTCGTACTTGAACTTATAAATTTAAATAAAATTGTGAAGGATGAAATTGCTTCACATTTTTAATGCAGGACATTCTTATGTTTCAACTTTGCAGGATTCTTTACCAAAGATGATCCAACCTGAAAATTAACAACAATAAACTGGATACTTACTAGACATTTTCCGCAAGTGTCCGGGCTGGGCAGATCTAGTCAATTTTATCCTACAGCCTTGCGAAATTAGGACAATTTGTTTCATAATCCGTTTCAAATAACCGGCCAATATGCAGGAAAATTTCGGAATCATTCCACTAAAATAAAAAAAACCCGATTTAATACACTTGACAGTGGATTGTAGCCTTTCTTACAGATTGTTAATTATGTTTGGATGCATATACAAGACACAATATACAAAATTCCTAATAAAAACCGGAAATCATAGTAAAAAATACTATTTAAAAAAAAAGAAGCCCACCCATGTGTTTCAAATGATTCAACGTTTATTCTGAGAAACCTCTGGAGTGCAGGATACGGGGATTTGCAAAAAATAGTTGGGTTGCAGCATATTTGCATCTTACTTTCAATCATGATACATATATCTATAAGTCATATTTGTGTCAGTTTTGTTGGCATATTTTCAAGTTGGTCAATTTTGTAAATTAAGTTTGAATAGTTTTTGTCATTTTTGTCATTGTTATCCAATTTGTCAGATTTGTGAATATTGTCAATTAATGTAATTTTTGTTAATTTTGTTTGTATGTATGTATGTATGTTTTTTTTTTTTAGTTGGTAACCACAGGTGGTAAATCCCGGTTTACGGATTGTATTCCAAGGCACGGCGAGCCACCGCGTCCCCCCAGTTTGCTACTCTGGGTCCATGGGTACAATGGGAAGACTCATGATATACTCCATGTATACCCCCTACTCCCTAAACTCCACCTGGGGCCGCAGACCTGGTTCCCACCTCGAACTGTTCAGTACACTATGCTTCAATAGTGGGAGGTCTATTCGCGCTAACGCGCTCAAAGGCAATACTCATTAACGAGACCACTTTCAGCAAAACCTCTTATCCTTACGACTCAACGCCTGAACTCTCCTCTAACGACTTGAGAACCGACATCTCCTCGCAATGACTCGAGATTCCCACACAAACCTCTCCTCTTCGCGACTTGAGGCCTGATCTCTCCTCTAACGACTTGAGATCCGACCCCTCCTCGCATCGACTCGAGGTTTACCTCTCCTCTGCACGATTCAAGGCCCGATCTCTCCTCTAACGACTTGAAATCTGACCTCTCCTCGTAATGACTCGAGGTGACCACTTATACCCCTCCTCTTGTTGGTAAGGGGCCTGATCCCTCCTCTTACGACTCGGGACCCGACCTCTTATCATAAAGACTCGGGGTTTACCGCACAAACCTCTCCGCCTGAAGGTTTGAGGCCTGACCTCTCCTCTTCCGACTCGAAGCCCGACCTCTTATCTTCAGGGTTCGAAGTTTGCCACCTTGCCCGTCGTGTGCCAGATCGAGAGCAGCTTATCCTAGACTCGCGCCTGTCACGGCACACGCGCGGGACTTAACGCAACGACTCGGATGATTCCCGACGAAGACGTCATCCTACACCGACTCGAATGGCTCGCCCGGCGTCGAGAGCCACTCTACCCGTGGGTATTCCCCGAACGTGGAATAACCCTTTCCCAACGATTTCCACTGCGAAGAAGGTCATGTCTTATCCCCGCAGCTTCTGTCGTTGAGAACCGCTCTACTCGGATACTCCCCGAAGGTGGAGCATCCTACTCACGAACGCGGCGCACCCACGGCATCCGCTACGCAGAAGGTATTGTCTTATCTTTGTAACTTC
This sequence comes from Uranotaenia lowii, assembly GCF_029784155.1. Taxonomy (NCBI): domain Eukaryota; kingdom Metazoa; phylum Arthropoda; class Insecta; order Diptera; family Culicidae; genus Uranotaenia; species Uranotaenia lowii. The sequence continues at coordinate 60,695,633 of NC_073693.1, read as the reverse complement.
AAACCGTGGGGTCGGACGCACTCTACTCGACAGCCCCCCGTCGATGGGGTCAGTCTACTCCGACCGTTGTCCGGTCTTCTTTATCCCCCTTTGGTTGGCAACCCTAGGATTTTTGGCCCGCGGATTTTCCTGCCCGTTGTGTGCCAAATCGAGAGCAGCTTATCCTAGACTCGCGCCTGTCACGGCACACATTCGGGACTTGGAACGCTACGACTCGGATGTTTCCCGACGGTGACGACATCCTACACCGACTCGAGAGGCTCGCCCGGCGTCGAGAGCCTCTCTACCCGTGGGTATCCCCCGACAGTGGTTAACCCTCTTCCCTCGAGATCCGCTACGAGGAAGGTAAAGTCTTATCCCCGCAGTTTCCCTCTTAGGAAGCGGAACTACTCGGATACCCCCCGACGTTGGGGTATCCTACACACGTTCGCGGCGCACCCCTGACCTCCGCTACGCAGAAGATGTTGCCTTATCTTTGTAGCTTCGATCAGGGGATCGGACGCACACTACTCAGATGCTCCCCGCCGATGGAGTCATCCTACACCGTTCGCGGACTGCCGTTGGTTCCAGCTCCTCTGCAGGGCAGTCATGATCCGGGTGAACCCATCGCTGACCGCATGCCAAGTGTTGGAATCCGCACACATCCTCTGTACAACGTTATCTGCTGTCGTGTCAGGCCCACAGGCGGCAAATATGGAAGTACGTACCGCCGCAAACCTCGGACAGACAAACACCACATGTTCGGGTGTCTCCTCTTCATCTCCACAATCTGGGCAATATGGCGAAGCCACATGTCCAAACCGGTAGTGGTACTTCATGAAGCATCCATGACCAGTCAGGAATTGCGTCATATAGAAGTCCACTTCACCGTGCCTTCTTCCGATCCAGCTCCCGATGTGCGGGATCAGACGATGGGTCCACCTTCCTCTCGTTGAGCTGTCCCACAGCTGCTGCCAGTTGGACATCGAGTCCTCATTGGCGAGATCTCGAACGTTGGGCGTGTCTCTGTTGTCGTAGCAATAGACATCCTCCTCTAGCAAAACCGAGATGGGCATAACACCCGCTACCACACAGGCGGCTTCGGACGACATGGTCCGGTATCCGCTGATAACCCGCAGGTTCATCAGCCGCTGAACGCTGCTCAGTCGCTGCAGGTTACAGCTTCCTCCCAGGGCCTGCCTCCAGGCCGCTGCTCCGTACCGCAAGATCGAAGTGGTCACACTTGCAATGATCCGCCTTTTGCTGCTTTGGATAACCGAGGAGTTCGGCATCATTCGTGTGAGTGCGGCCGTGGCCATTGCCGCTCTCTTGCACACGTGTTCGACATGGCTCGTGAAGCTGAGCCTGTCGTCAATCATCACCCCTAGGTACTTAATTGCGCGTTTAGACACGATGTTGCACGGTCCAACGGCAATGGTACCTGTTTGGGGTGATTTCAGGTTGGTGATAAGCACCATCTCGGTTTTGTGGTGGGCTAGACGCAGGCACTTGGAGTGCATCCAGCGTTCCACTTCCTGGATAGCTACCGTGGCCAGTAGCTCAACCTCCGCTGTTGAGGATGTATGTATGTATGTATGTATGTATGTATGTATGTATGTATGTATGTATGTATGTATGTATGTATGTATGTATGTATGTATGTATGTATGTATGTATGTATGTATGTATGTATGTATGTATGTATGTATGTTTGTATGTATGTATGTATGGTAGCCACCTTGGGTGCACGGTCGTTCCGCAGTTGTGGCTAAGGCTTCATCAACAAATCACCGTAAGTTACCACATATCCATTCAATTACAGCTAGATGCGACGTTCAAAGGATGGATTCGTAAGTAGAGTAACTTACGATATCCGAAGGGTTAGGATCGGTTGGTCTCGAGATGTTATTGCCGAATATGAAACTAACTCACTATGCAAGTCTCTGTAGTTCCCGTCCCCGTCCCCGTCCCCAAGATTTGTTTTTAGAAGAACGCGTCTATTGAAAATTTGGTCAGTTTTGTAAGATGTATTAATGATGAATTAAAGATGAAATTTTGAAAAATCAACAGATTTTTATTTTTTTCTAAAATTTGCGAATTTGGTCAATTATGTGAAATTTGTCATTTTGTAAATTTCGTCATTTTGGTTATATTTGTCATTTTTTTCCAAATTAGTCATGTTTGTCATTTCGGATTAATTTGTCAAGTTTAAGAAATTTGTCAATTTTGTTAGTTAAGACATATTTATAATTTTATCATTCACTTAGAGAAAACTTGGCGTTGAAACCAAAACAAAATTGATTTTGATCAAAAAAAAAAAAGTTCTATTGAAACAAACTTCTTTTTATTTGAAATAATGTATAATGAGTTTGATTCTGAAGAAATAATTTTGGAACAAAGGGTTTATTCTTTGAACTAAACAAGCCTTTAAATAAAAAAACTAAAAAAAACAACATTTGAATATCATCTGAACCGAAGATTATCCTCTGTTAATTTGATTAAACTATTTTATAATAGATTTATTAGATTTTCTCATGGTTTAAATACAAATTCGTTTAAATTTGAGAGGTTTTCATAAAAATCAGAACAATTCGGGACATTTTATGCACCAATTTAAAAAACCAGGACAACTCGAGAGTTTAAAAAAAATAGGACGGTCTCTCGAAAATCAGGACAAATCCTCATTAATCAGGACACTTGGCACCTCTGAGCACAAGAGAAACAACAACAACAACTGAACAATTGTAATGCACGTCAGGGGTGCCAGGTGTCCTGATTTTTCAGGATTTGTTATGACTTTTGAGAGGTTGTCCTTATTTTCAAAAACTTTCGAATTGTCCTGATTTTAGAAAATTTGTCTTCAAAATGTCCTGAGTTATCCTGATTTGTCAATTTTATCAATTTTGTCAATCTTATCAATTTGGCCAATTTTGTCAATTTTTAATTTTGTCATTTTGGACAGTTTTTTTCTGTTTCATTAATTATCACAATAAGTTTTGTGAATTTTGTCAATTTTCCTAATAACAACTTAAACTCGACAATATTTAAATTATGTGTTTTTGATATTTGTTTTCAACAACTTGTCAGGATACATGCTAATACCACAGAGAATGCTAATACTAGATGAATTGATCCCAGTATGACATTATTTTTTTCCAATAAGATTCTATTTTCCCTACCCAACATGAGATCAGCAGCGGTATCGATTATTTCAAAAGGACGTACGGCCAAATGTGAACAAATGGAGTTGTCAGCTGGGTGAAAAAGTACCGTTCGAAGACCTACATAACAGCACAATTTCTTTTTTTGTCACTCCAAAATTAACAAAAAAAAAACCGAAGTGGGAGATAAATAAAATTTGAAATATTTTATGTAAATTTTGAAAAAAAAATCAAAATCCGAAAAATTACAAGATTAAAAATCAAATTTTGGAAGATGGGAGTTATTTCACCTTTTGTATTCTTGATTTTATTGATTTATTTGATGAAAAATTAATACTTGATTTATAGATTTTGTGCAATGATGTAATATGCAATTTTGTTGCATACAACATTTCGTGCAATTTATTCCAATTAATTTGTTTTTCCCATAATTTCTTATTATCAGCTCCCATCCCCTCCCCCCCCCCCCCCCATCTCACGTTGTTTCAACAGGATTTGATTAAATGTTCCGAATTTTCAAACGCGTTTTTATCGTTCCGAGCTAACTGCTAGTTTCGCCCTTATGAAATGCTACGCTAGGTCTGTTTACATTTTGCGCGTTCGCCCATTTCCAAATTTACTACAAAATCATCTGACAGATTCTCGCTTGCGTCTTAACTCGTCTAAAATTTTAGCACAAAACGATCGCGGTTTGGGCACAGGCTAAAAGTTTGAGTCAATGCTACTAAATGGAGAAATTGTGTGCGTATGATTCGGACGATTCACACCAACTCAATTTCTCTCATGCTCTCACGAACTACATAAGCTCAAACGGTATGAGAGAAATTGAGATGGTGTGCTCCGCTCGCGTCCCTTATGTGGTTTCTCCTTCTAAAGGAAACCTTTGCTTGCGAATATAGCGTTGGGCTATCGAAGCGTAGCCCGCCATGCATCGCTGCAGAAAAATGCGATGTCAGATGTTACACCAATCGATTCAAATGATACTGAAGCATCTTTGGTGGCAAATTAATTGGTACTTTGGTTCCAAATAATGTAAATCAGTTCGGATTAATCTGAAACTGGTTCCATTGAGAACTTTTTGTCATTATAGTCAAATGTTCAAATTTTGTCAATAGTGTCATTTTGTTACTAGTAAATTTTGTTTTCAATTTAATTTTTTGTAGAGGTGGGCAAAACGGTTCATTTCAATGAGCGGCTTAGAGCCGTTCGCTCAATTCAATGAGCCGGTTCATTTGAACGGCTCAAAAATGAACCGTCGGCTAACACTGGAGCCGTTCACATACCACGTGGTCAACCTAAGGGAAGGGGGTGGGGGGTGGTTTGGAAATTTCCATGTAGAGGGGGGTAGGAGTTTGAGTCATGTCCACGTGGACAAACTCACTCTATAAATATTTTTTAACATTGAATAAATATTATGAAATTGTAATTAATATTTTAAATATCTAGCATTTTAATGAAAATTATAAATAACTTTGATTTATCGGCCTAGCGGTGAAAAGTGATGTCCTTTTTAGTAGGGACATCTAAAGATTATGAATTTTTTTTTTTTTTTTTTTTATATATATATATAGATGGATAGAAGGTTAGAAGAAATGAAAGATGGTGAAAATGAGCGGGTAGAATTTGTCTAGAAGCATTACCATCACATACCAAATTTTTGTTCCTCACGAGCCTACTACTATGAAGTGGTAGATACAGATAGAGTTGCATCTACCACCACACATTAGTAGGCTTAGCGTGGTCCGCTCCACAAGCGAGAACTTGTAGTGCGGACGAACAAAAAGATGCAAACCCCGCATGTAACGAATGCGAAGATAACAAACTGAGAAGACTTAAACATCGATAGATGCGTTTCTGAGTTAAAGGGAGCTTATCTGAGCGATCACATACCATCTTTTTGTTCGTCCGCACTACAAGTTCTCGCTTGTGGGGCGGACCACGCTAAGCCTACTAATGTGTGGTGGTAGATGCAACTCTATCTGTATCTACCACTTCATAGTAGTAGGCTCGTGAGGAACAAAAATTTGGTATGTGATGGTAATGCTTCTAGACAAATTCTACCCGCTCATTTTCACCATCTTTCATTTCTTCTAACCTTCTATCCATCTATATAAAAAAAAAAATTTCATAATCTTTAGATGTCCCTACTAAAAAAGGACATCACTTTTCACCGCTAGGCCGATAAATCAAAGTAACAAACAAAAATTACGGTGGTTAATCTCTTCATAATATTATAAATAACTTTTTTTTAAAAATGCTAAATTCAAAGCAACATTACGTATTAAACTTCTACTACGAATATAAACTCGGGATTAATGTTTAATGTTATAAAAAAACATGTTCAATTACACAGAAACATGTCCGCTGTAGTCCTCAATTTTCGTTCATTTATCTCTAGCACACTTTAGCAGCTTTCTCACATTATCCAAATTAAATTTAAAATTACATTATAGGCTCACATTTTTCGAGTGTATACGGAACACGAGATATGGCTGAAAAATCAAAGAATCCAGCGCATCCCTATTTTGTGTGTTGATCTGCTTTTGCTTCAAATTAGCAGCTTTTGGTTCTTCGCCCATCAAATCACAGGTAACATAGACTGAGGAGCGAAGAACAGCAGAAAGCCGTTCGATCGTTCTCTTGAACCAAAGGAACCGTGCTGGGTGGTGGTTCAAAAAAGAGTCGAAAAACGGCTCGCAAAAGAACGGCTCGAAAAAGAACGGCTCAAAAAAGAACCGCTCAAAAAAGAACCGCTCAAAAAAGAACCGCTCAAAAAAGAACCGCGACTCGCTCAACTCTGGTTCACAATCTGAACGGCAAGAGCGGAGTATGGAGAGCCGTTCAATTTGATCAAATAAACGGCTCGGCTCGGATGCTCTGTTCGGTTTTTTTCGAGCCGTCCTGTAGCTCTTTTTTAACCACCCACCACCCACTTCGGTTCTTTTGGTTCGGGAGAGCGAACGAACGGATTTCTGCTGTTCTCCGCTCTTCAGTTTGTGTTGCTTGTTTGGTGATGGGAGAGCAACCAAGAGCTGTTTATTTGAACCGGCTCTTTTGGAAAGAACGAACGAACCGTGACTCGTTTGATTCGAAGAACGGACGGCTCTCCACTTTCCGCTCTTGCATATTGTAGCGGTTAAATATTTCAATCGGTGTTGAGCAGCGGGTCACACGGAAAAATTGAGATATTCATTAAATGTGTTGCTATTACACCTTCAAAATTACTAATTGACTGTTGTTCAAAATTTGTATACCCCCAATTCAGTTTTGGGTAATATTGGGTAGCCAATATACAGATGAAACCTAAAACTCGGTTATTCAGCTCTGTATAAAAAGTTTGCTGTTGTTGGAAAGCTTTGGGCGGGGATGTCAAAGCAAACAAATTTTCCAAATTCGCTACCGGTTATCACAATGGTTTCAATTTTTCATCATTTTTGCGTTGAAATCAATGGTCCGAAAATCAATCAAAACAAACACTCAGGATGCGTTTCCTGTTGGAAACATTCCGATTGTATAATGGGATAGCGCCTCTCGCTACTGCTTCGCCTGGCTGGTATGCAATCTCGATCAGCGCTCCTATCAGCTATGCAAACCGAGTCGCATCATTCAGAATCATCGGTTCAGCAAACATCGCATATCGGAGATGAGTGAGATACAAACTGATCCATTCTGAATGTAGCTCACTCAGTATCTGCCTGAATTATATGAAATTCAAAATTATTTTTTGCAGGACGAGAAAAATCAAACAGTTGTGCGGGACACCATAAATTCTCAGTAGTTTTAACGTGACGTACGACATTTTAATAAGAGAACTTGTAAAAATTGAAAAACACGGCGAAAGTGAACATCTTTCCCTCACAAACACAACTGCAATTTGATTTTGATCATACTGATGTTAAAAAACGTTATAACAACAAATAAATTTATTAATTTGCTTTATATCAAATCAAACAAAATACGCTAATGATCGGCTTCATGTATCATTCACTCACTGCCTGATCCATTCACTCCTGATCGAAGACCAACAAGATTCGCCATATGCATTGCGCATTGGTGATATTCCAATTTGATGATGGTGCTGCACTGTTTTGACAGCAAGCATCGTGCGAGGTGATCTGTATTTTAGCGATGAATTGAACGATCGATGATCGGGTAGGTCCAGTAGCAATCAATAACGAAACCCGACCGCTGTACGTTCACGTGCGAAGTGCAATCAGAAACATTCATTGAAAATGAGTGATATTCAGAACACTGGTTGAAATCATCATAAATATCTCACGAAAGGTATGTATTCTTATGATTCAACTTCATTGTTTGACCTTTACAATGATTTCAGGGATATGTTTCACACAGTTGCTGCATTCGGATGTTTAATCGGCCTTTACAGCAGTCGGAAGAAGCCAACGGTGGTGTTTGCAACTGGCTGGAGTTTGCAAAAGGGTTCATCGTTCTGATCTTTATTTAGCGCTTCATATGCTGTTCTGGAAAATCGAAAGAATGCGTACTGGAGGTACGAGATTTTCTAAAATGAATTCAAACCGTTCAATTAAAAATTTTATTTTCATTAAAGAGCTTGATGCCTTCTCGCCCGGTTGACATCAAAACAGACAGTACAGAACCTATTTCTCTTCAAACCTTCTACCCGACGGGAGTGCTCTACGAAACGCCGCTGCCGTATTTTGTTCTTAAAAAATTGGTAAGTACCTAGTATATTTTCTAAAGAGAAATGGTGGAAATTACGATATTGACCTTTATTTTTTTTTTAAGGTATTTCACAACGGGATCACTTACGGGATTTCTTTGCGGGAAAACATATAGAGGGATTATTCCTATTTGGTCGGAAATCTGAATTTTGGTTTTTCAGTTTAACCACTTCAACCTTAATATTTTATACTATAGGCTTCCAATTTCTGATCCCCGGTTATAAAGAGACTGTAAACAAAGAGGCGCCATCTGATCCCTTTCCAAATAATGAGCTTGCAACCCTGCTGTAGAGCTGCCTTTAAGACTGCTTGGTTCTGCTCGATTGGAATGACACTGACAGAAAAGGAACAATTCCAATCGTGACATTTCGTCTCTTTGTTTTGGGTCTACTGTTGTATGATGCATTTATTTTTTAACTTCATTTTATTATTTTTATTATAATTATTAAATCGTCTTTAGTATTTCATGTTATGTATTATTATTTTTATTCGAATTTAAATTTCTAACGTCATTCATTGTTCCAGATATATTACACCCATGGCTGGACCGCACAAAAGTAAATGCTGGCTGATCGTGCCGGATGATGGAACAGGTGGAACAAATCGACGACGATTACTCTACCAAGGAATCGCAACCGACGGTTAAACATAAGCGAGCCTTCAAGTATCGCACGTTAGCTTGAAGGCGCCGAAGCTATGGATCCGTTTTAATAGTTTAAATTATTGCCTTTGAGGTTATAAATAAACAACCAATTCCTGAAAAAAAATCTTTTTTTAATCGAAGAAAATTCCTAACTTAACTTTTGCAGAGAAATTTCCAAAATGCATGGACATCCCCATGTCAAAATATACAGAATTGACTAACTGGCTGAAAGCTTTCGAATGTGTAAAAGCTTTTTGCTCACGCTCTGTGTAAAGCGCCCAAACATAAAACTAAGTGGAGACACTTTTCTCGAATCTGTATGGATTTTTATACAGAACAGAGTAACTTTGTTTACCGTGCACGGTTCATTTTTGAACCGCGGCTCTTTTTTTAAGAGCCACGGGTCGTTCGTTCTTTTTGAAGAACCGGTTCAAATGAACGGCTCTTGAGCGCTCGCGCATCACTAATTTTTTGTCATATTTTCGTTTTTGAAAATTTTGTCAATTTTGTAACTTTTCAGTTGACAAGATTGACGTAATTGAAAAAATTGACTAAATTGTGACAGATTTGTCAAATTGACAAAATTAACAGAAATGATAAAAATAATAAAATTGAAAAAATTGAAAGAAATTTACATAATTTACCAAATCGACAAAATTGACTTAGTGAACAAAATTTAAAAAAATTGAAAAAATTGACAAAACATATTGTCTATATTGATGAAACAGACAAAACTGCAAAATTAACAAAATTGAAAAACTTGACAAGATTGAAAAGCTTGACAAATTTGACAATAAAGACAAATGGCAATCTTGTTAAGTTTTTCAATTTTGTTAATTTTGCACAGTTTTTATCTGTTTCATCAATTCATATAGTTTTGTCATTTTTTTCAATTTTGTCCACTAAGTTAATTTTGTCGATTTGGTCAATTTTGTATAATTTTTTCATTTTTTTTCAATTTTGTCATTTTTTTATTTTTGGCATTTTTGTTAATTTAGTAAATTTTGTTAATTTGTCAAATTTGTCAGAATTTGTTTAATTTTGTAAATGTTTTTCAATTTCGTCAATTTTGTAATTTTTGTCATTTTTGTACATTTTGTAAATTTTGTCAATTTTGTTAATTTGTCAAATTTGTCACAATTTTGTCAATTCCGCCAATTTTGTCAATTGGCACAGTTTTTTCTGTTTCAACAATTTTGAAAATATGTTTTGTCAGTTTTGACAATATGTTTTGTCATTTTTTTTTTTCAACTCTGTCCACTAAGTCAATCTTGTCAATTTTGTCGATTTGGTCAATTTTGTAAAAAAATTTCAATTTTTACAGTTTTGTCAATTTTTTAATTTTTGTAATTTTTATTAATTTCGTCAAATTTGTTAATTTGTCAAATTTGTCACAATTTTGTCAATTATTTCAATTCTGTCAATTTTGCCAATTTTGTCAATCAGCACAGTTTTTTTCTGTTTCAACAATTTTGAAAATATGTTTTGTCAATGTTGACAATATGTTTTGTCAATTTTGACACTATGTTTTGTCAATTTTTTTCAATTTTGTCCACTAATTAAATCTTGTCAATTTTGTCGATTTAGTCAATTTTGTTATTTTTTTTTCAATTTTGTCAATTGTTTCAATTTTGTCAAATTTGTAATTTTTGTTAATTTTGTCAATTTTTTTTTTAATTTTGTCAAAATTGTCATTTTTTTCATTTTTTTCAATTTTGTTAATTTTGTCAAATTTTTTTCAATTATGTCAATTTTATCAACTTTGTCAATTTTGCCAGTTGGCACAGTTTTTTCTGTTTCATCAATTTTGACAATATATTTTGTCAATTTTGACAATATGTTCTGTCAATTCTGTCATTTTTTTTTCAATTTTGTCCACTAAGTCAATTTTGTCCACTGTAATATTCCCAATTTTGTGAAATTTTTGATTGGGTCAATTTTGTAATTTTTTTCAATTTTGCCAATTGTGTCAATTTTGTCATTTTTGACAATTTTACTAATTTGTCAATTTTGCTAATTATGTCAATTTTTTAATTTTTTTGATTTGGACAGTTTTTCCTGTTTCATCATACTGACAATAGTTTTTGACAATTTTGTCAATTTTCTTAATAACAACTTATACTCGACAATATTGAAAATATGTATTTTTGATGTTTGTCTCGTCAGGATACATGCTACTTCTAGATGAATTTATCCCAGTATGACATTATTTTTTTCCAATAAGATTCTATTTTCCCTACCCAACATGAGATCAGCAGCGATATCGATTATTTCAAAAGGACGTACGGCCAAATGTAAACAAATGGAGTTGTCAGCTGAGTGAAAAATTACCATTCGAAGAACTACATTACATCTCAATTTCTTCTTTTGTCACCCCGAAATTTACAAAAAAAAAAAAACCCGATGGGGGAGATAAATAAAGTATGAAATGTTTTATGTAAAAAAATAAAAAATCCGAAAAATTACAAGATTAAACCAAATTTTAGAAGATGGGAGTTATTTCACCTTTTGTGATTTTATCGATTTATTTGATGAAAAGTTACTTGATTTATAGATTTTGTGCAATGATGTAATATGCAGTTTTGTTGCACATAAACTTTCGTGCAATGTATTCATTTTTTTTTGTTTTCGCATTATTTTGTTTATTATTTATTTATTTATTATATTTTATCGCGATGTTCCAACAGGATTTGATTAGATGTTCTGATATTTCAAACGCGAAACTAGCAATCAGCTCGGAATGCGAACCGAGCTGACTGCTAGTTTCGCCCTTATGAAATGCAACGCTAGGTTTGTTCACATTTTGCGCGTTCGTCCTTATACAAATTTACTACAGAATTATCTGACAGATTCCCGCTTGCGTCTTTTACCCTTCTAAAATTTTAGCACAAAACGATCGCGGTTTGGGCACAGGCTAAAAGTTTGAGTCAATGCTACTAAATGGAGAAATTTTGTGCGTATGATACGGACGATTCACACCAGCTCAATTTCTCTCATGCTCTCACGAACGACATAAGCTCGAACGGTATGAGAGAAATTGAGATGGTGTGCTCCGCTCGCGTTCCTTATGTGGTTTCTCCTCCTAAAGGAAACCTTTGCTTGCGAATATAGCGTTGGGCTATCGAAGCGAAGCCCGCCATCGCTGCAGAAAAATGCGTTGTCAGATGTTACACCCCTCGATTGGATATGTTAAGTTCGGGGTAGTACCCCTTTATTAAAAGCCATAATTTTATAATGTGGTGTGAAGTTTCGACTTCAAAAGTTTTTGAAACCGGTTTGGTTTATACTGAACTGGTACAAAATACAAAATTTAATGATCTTGCAAGTAGGGAATTTTCTCGTTCGTACTAATACTTACTCTCACTCGTTTTGTCGGCATGATGACATCATGAGTGTGAGTGAGGCTGTAATTTTAACCACCGCACACAGTGAGCGCGCCTATCATGTTTATGACGTCATGTAAAATATGACGTCATATATACAATAATCTCGATTTTAGTGATTGCTGGTTGTGGCTAGCAAGCCCAATTGACACGTTTTTTGGAGTGATGATTTGATGATAATTACTATGAAAATTTATTTTTCAAACTATTTTGTATTTTTTTCTTTCTTTTATACATTGAAGAGGGAAAAAAATCAAAATTTTTAAGACAAAAATCATTTTTATTGTACCTCCCAGTTTCGCAAAAACGTGTGGACAAAGTTTACAAAAAATCACACCTGCACACACAAATACACTGACATCGACTGAACTCGTCGAGCTGATTCGATAGGTACCTATAAAGGTATATCTAACACCCATAATTAATGATCTCCCAAATCGACCGATAACTATACCTTTCTGAAAGAAAGGCAAAAAACATAGAACACTATTTTTATTCACTTGAAACACATCAGCCGATTCAGAATCATGTTTAAAGTTTCATAAAATAATTTATGTTTATTTTGACGAAATTTGTTTAAAATAATGAATTTGGACGCGAGATAGATAATTCTAATGACTCAATTGAAATTGTTGTTTGATTTTGCAAAAAGAAAGAGAAAATCTGGACAACTTTATTGGGATTCAACATTTTTGACACAATTACTATCAAGAAGTGATTTTTTTTTGAAAAACTGCTGTAGAACTGTTCTCCTGGAATGAAATTTCGAAGTTTCGGAGTCGAGATTGTTGCACTTTTGTTTCTGTCATGTTAGGTTTCCATCGAAATATTATTAGAAATTTGAAATTTTATAATTAGCGAAAAATTTTCACTTGGTATTTTGGACCTTCATGGGAGAGTTTAACCCCCAAACCCCCCCCCCTTTCCTACGGCCATGTCTGTAGGCATTGGAATGGAAAATTCAAAACCTGTAAAATGCTTTGCGCTGCAGGCTGAAATATGTCCTAGGTCTATTTAGTACAAGATCTCATGACAAATTTAGACAAGATCTGACTACGAGAAAAGTTTGCTCAACCAGCCAGAAAATTATATGGAATTTTTTGACCTTTTGTTCGGGAGAAATTTGAAAAATATTGTGTTCGAAGACCGCATATCAATTTGAGTTAAGATAAAAAAAGATATAAGATTAAAGAAGATAATCACCACCGTTAATGAGACGTTAAATTTCCTGACCGCTCTAACCGGAACACTCAAACGCACGCCAATTTGTCGAATGCAGGCCGATTTTCATCATTCGGTTTTGAATAATAACTACATGATAGTTTGGAGCAGGGCCGTAGGAAGAACTGACTCATGGAGGGGGTTTTGGAGACTGATTTTTACCTATGATTTTTTTGCCCAACAGTTCACAAATACAAAAAAAAATTAAAACAAATTATGTTTGTAACTATATGGTTATTCATATTTCAGTACTTTGACATTAAAAATTTTCGTATTAAATCGTAATTTAAGAAAATTGGTCCTCAACCTAAAAAAAGAGGTCAGTTAGCTTCTATCGATGCTTTAAATCTTTGAATTTGTTTAAGAATCTAGTAGATCCAAACTTAGTTGATTTGGACATAAAATAAGCTTTTTTAGGGGAGTTTTTCTTAAAATAAAACTGATTCTTTAATCAAATCCAACAAGCCTAATCTTCCAAACTATTTTCCAAATTTAAAATTTTTTACCTTTGATGAAAATAAATCAAACTTTCAAAAAAAAATAAAAATACAAATCATCAGATTTTTGGATCAAATTTTCTTGAGGTAGACTTGAACCAAATTAATGATTTTTGAATAAAATTTGGCTTCAAAAAACTGATTTCTGAAAAATAAAATGACAAATTTTGGTACCCTTAACCCATTCGAGACGGAGGCCTTTTCACAACATTCGAACTCATAGTACTTTACTGTTAGATATCTTTTATGTCGTTTGATTTCCATGAAAACCATTTCCCAATACATTTTGCCTCACATTTGAGGATTCCATTGGTATAAGAATATTATTTTTCCGAGCAATACTAAACTCACAATGAAAGATTGTTCTGACAAAGGCACAAAAATTCCATTGCACACACGGTGTGCAATCGGTCTCGAATGGGTTAATGTGTTAATTATGTAAAACAATACACTGGTAAAATATAGAATTTTGCAGATTTTTGAGGTGAAGATGTTTCTTTAAAAGCAAATTTTGTTCATAAAGAAGCAATTCCAAAATGAAAATGCTATTCGTGATATTTAAAAAAATGGGGGTTTCGGATGAAACAAAGAACTCAAATTCCACCTTTTATTGGTGATTTTCAAATGAATGATATTTACAAACTCATTATTTTAAAATTGAAATCTAGAAATTGAATTGACAAGCAATCTTAACACATTAAGGGCCGCGAAGTTGTGTTCAATTACGTCGAATAAAGTTTAACTCTCAAATTCAGTCCGTTCGAATTATACTTCGAAGTGTAGCACACTGTTGGCAAGCGAAAAAACGAGATATCTTGTATATGGTCCGCAATGTGTTAAGTTCATGATCTCTTGAATTCCTCAACAATTTATGTTTTGTAAAATTTATTTACAAGTTAAACCTTTTTCTGAATTTTGAATCTTCATTCTGAATCTGCATTCCGAACCTAAATTCAAAAATTGCGCTTTGAATTTGTATCCGAAGTTCCATACGATTTCTGAAATGTATAAAAATACGATTTTCAAATCTTATTCCAGATCACAATTTTATGAACCAAGTTTTAGAGCCTTCATTCATGATCTATTATTTGAATTCTGTAGTTCAGGTTTAATCTAAATTCACTATTAAAATTAATCATTTTCAAATCTGTATTGTATATCTGAATAAAAATATGATCTTACAAAGATCTGAAGACTTTTCAATTTTTGATTGCCATTTCGATGCTTCAAATTTTTGAATTTTGTGTAAGAATTAAGTTAAAGAACTTCAAATTTGAATATAAAAAAAAATTTTTCTTTTTTCATATTCAGAAAAGTATTTTCAAACTATTGAAAATGCATATGTTCTCAAAACACATGATTTAAATTTGATATGAAATTCAAAATCAAATTTTAACCAGGATTTTATGGCAGCTTTTCATTTCTAATTTCTTATGATTATTCGATCTGAAAATCAAGAGTTTTGAACAGGATACAGAGTCCGAAATACGAAAATAGGAATACAATTTTGGTTATGGGAATTGTGGAATCAGATTGAAGGCTCTGATTTAATTTTATTCTGGGTTTAATTTTATTCAAAATAGAATATTTAGTCTTGTGAGAAACTCTTGGAAAAGTGGAGCCGAATTTTGGACTTGGGATCGACTTTTATGGTTTTGGCGTTAGTTTTCAGTCTAGATTATTACTGTTGATTAACCTTTCTCTGTTATCATAATTTGGTTCTGAATTTAAAATTTTCAGTGCAGAGTTAAAAACCTCGCCTGCTGTTTTGGATCCTAATGGGGGGGGGTTCAACCCTCAAACCGCCCCCCTCCCCCCGTTCCAACGGCCATGGTTTGGAGAGAAGTTCAGGCAAAACTGTAGGGGAGAGTTGGAATACTTCCTTTTCGTTTTCTGTTTTAAGTCTCAAATGCTATAAAGATGGTAAAACGACTGAAATCGAAAAAAAAGTTTTCTTTTTTTATCACATCTTTTAGAAAAAATGAACTCTCAAAACCCAATTTTTAAGCTGAAAATTAACAAAGGCTGCTTTTTAAGATTATTATCAACTTTTATTAAACGAAAAACTTTATCGTTAAGAATAATTTTCGACATATTTTTTTTCTAAAATTTAAAGCAACAGGGACTAAAGAAAACAACTTTAATTAATTTTTCGGCTATTTTTTTATACACAATTAAGAATATTTTTCTAATTTTTTTAGACTTTAAGACTGATTCATATGTAGCTTTATGTTATAAAACTCTTATCAAAATTGTTTATCAAATAACTGAGATAATTCAACTGTTACTTATACCACCAAAATGATAATTTTCCAAAAAATAGTTTTAAGTTTTCTTGCGTTTTTAGATTCTCTCCTCTTCTTTCCTCCGTTGCCTACGGTAAAAACGGGAAAAATCAAATTTTTCAAAACTGTTCAATTCCATAATCCATATCATACTTACGCTTGCTCCATAAAAGGTAGCCATTTGCTCAGCCAGCAATCACTTAATTAAAGAGGCGATCGAAAATTTGACAAAAAGTTCATCAAACGAACAGAGATTTGATTCCAGGTCCTGAGACGGCAGGGTTGTAACTTCTAACCCCTCGACCACATAGTTGAGAAACGTGGCTCTCAAACTAAAACATTTTGATGGTTAAATACTCAGTGCACTAATTAGTGTCTCGGCCGGTTTGTCGTTTGTCGGTCCCGCCACAGCAACATTGTTTTGATATTTTCTGTCTTTTTTTATTTCTTCTTTTCTTTTTCTTCTTCTTCTTCTTCTTCTTCTTCTTCTTCTGACATCAACATGGCCGAAACTTGTATGCATCCTGGAAAATGAAAAATCTGCGTTCCTCATTTTTCTTTTCAACATAGTATCTGATACATAGAACATGCATTGCAGATACTACTACGGTCAGGCCAACCATGTGATGATAAACGCAAAAGATACAGAAACAAGGGAGGAATGAAGCGTGGAGTTCCCTGCCAAACGCTATATATGATTGCAAATAATGTATGGAAAAAGTGATAAATCGAATTCTATTTTAACTTTTTTCCTTGATGTACTCATCATTCTTAACTGTCAAAAATGATTTTTGAGGAAAAATAAAAAATCACGAAATAAAGTGTTAAACTTTGAATTTTTATCTTAATTTACAATATTTAAAATCTTACACACTACTGCCCTTCGTCTATACAAATTTCATTTTGTTCATTTTATTCCAAAATCCGCCGAAAAACGTCGATGAATTAAATCACAAAAAAGATCTTCTGAAGAGTGTTTAAAATTTTAATTTTTATTAATAAAAAATACGTTATGAATTGAATCAATACAGTGCCATCTTTTATCGTTATTTTCCAGATAAATAGGAACATTCCTGGCAATAAGTATAACTCAGCAGTACTGATCCCAAGCAACCATAAGTTCGGATAACATTCCTCTATCAGGTTTGATCAGCTTAATCAAGTATGCTAATACAACTTCTTTTCAGCTCGATTTTTAAGTAGTTAAACGAACTTTAAAATTGACAAAAAGTTCGCATAAATCGTCAAACAACTTCTAACCAGCTTCAAAATCCACTTTATAAGCAGCAAAAAAATCGAAAACATAACTCTTTCGCTCCTTCAATTGCCTTCTCAAGTCCGCTAATTTGATTCATTTTAATCAACCATATTTATTACTGACTTACATTACATTTAAAAAGCAGGTTCTTACCAAGCCTCGAACCCGAGCTCACCGCTTGAAGTGGAGATCCATACTTGTTGCCCTATATGAACATCATGAGTAGGCAACGATTTTACTCGATGTGTTGATTTTCTTTAAAATGACTTTCAGGTCCTTAATTTCTACTTAATTTCCACTTTCAAGTTGTTAAAATGTTCTTCCGGAGATTAATGTGTACTTCACATTGTGTTTATTTATGCAAACACGTGTTTAAGTTCGAAAAAAGTAGATTTAAGCCTTTAAATCTACTTCAAAGTTTCTATAATGCGAAGTTGCTTTCGAACGCACGTTGGAACGCATTAAAAACTTTCAAGTTAACAAAACAGTACAACAGAGATTTTTTACGAACTATTAGCTGTACAAAAAGACTTGCAACCCTTTGATAGCTACTTGATTTTGAAAAAAATAAGAAGTACGTAACAAATTGATTGTTTTTCTTCATACAAACTTTAAAGTTCCCAAAACGTAGAAACAAAAACCGTACTGTTTTTGAGTATTGGCTGAACTTGATAAAGATGAATTGATAAAGAATGAAGTTCCATGGACCTCGAAAAAACATTTTGAACAGCAAAAAAGTTCCACAGAACTTTTGTACAGCTATATATAAACTTATTAGTTCGTTCCTTAATTGATATTCGAATTTTTGGTTGCTTGGGATTCTAGCCATCTCAATGCGGGTTGCTTTCACGTATCACCTTTGCATCTCATTGGAGACAACTTAATATTACTACTTAGCAAGTCGTTTTCTTCAGAGTAAGATTTTAGATATTTTCTCATTATACCTACAACATTATGCAACATGTGTAACGAAACTTCATTAGCGATTTTCTTGTAAAATACCAAATAAGTAGCTCATATAACCTATCCAAAACTTACGAAATATAGTTATTTTTTATCAGTTTTTTTGGGACAGATCTCTTTGGTGAATTTGGAGACATATGGTGTCTCAGTCAAAAAACAAAAATGAGTTCAAAAGGTTGTAAGAGTTTCTACAAAACTTACATGGGTTAGCTGTACGTCTGTGCTTTGTGTTTTAAGCTAGTTTACATCGCAAAAGGCTGGTCCATATTGTCTAAAAATAAAATTTGAACTACGTTACAAGGTTTCCAGGTTTAAAAACAAGAGAGATATAGCGGTTTTACTAAGTTAAGAGCTCAAGAGTGTAAAAATTGACCCTCCTAGAGCTCTAACTAGTCAAAAAATTTTGTGTACATGAAACTTTATTATTTTGAATTTTTAAGTTATTTTAATAAAAACTTGGTACAATGTTCAAAAACTTTATACTCTGTAGGGCTAACCAGGTTCCCGACAAATCAGGAAAATGCATAGCTGGCACCTCTGTTCCAAAGCAGTTAAATTTCAACTACCGGTTCTATTATCATCGTCATTTTTTAGGATGCGAGCCTCATTCAGCAGCTCACATTGGAAATTGTTGCAATAGAAAACCTTGGCGTCTTTTCAAAGCGTAGTTAGAGAGCGTGAGAGAGATACAGTAAGAGAAAGCGAAAGCTAGCAGAATTTTCTTGTAAGATGAATTCACACATCTTTTCTTCGCCGGCTCTTCTGCCCTCACAATTGATCGTTTCAATTTTTCTACTACGGCTCCATCAATGATTTCTATGGTTTCAGAAGAGGATGAAGGCTGTTCCAGTTACAGAAAGACACACTCATACATACGTATACACACACAGACAAACCCAGCCAAGCCAATATCTTGCTTCTTCTGGTTGAATTGTCATGTGCCGAGATCGGCAAAAATCCGTTTCCGGTGGAAAAGTTGAATTGAAATATAACTAGACTACTCGGCAGCCAGTCGGCAGGAGGAAATAGTTTCTGCACGATTTCCGATTTCCGCCGATTGAAGCCGGAAAAGCGTGGGAAAAAGTTTTCACTTCTGCTGAGTTGGGCGGAAATTTACATTCAATTTTAATTAGACTTCTAGGTAGCTTGAGTTTTTGGACCGAAGCATTTTCCGTTGAAAATTTTACCATGCTTGCATTGGTTTGAGCTTCGAATAAATTCTGTTCCGAGAATGAATGCAGGCAGACACATCAGCATAGATCAATTATTATCATTGCTTCTAAATCAATTGTTACGATTGCTAATAAAATGCACTTCCTATGGCTCATTTTGCTAGCATGCAGAAAAGTGTGGGGGAAGAAGTGATCAATTTCCTCTCCATTTGATAGTCCATTTCCGCTTGCGTCTTGGCAAAGTGAACAGAAACGTGCGCTCTTTTGCTTGCCAATGTTGAAAACGAACGATTGCCTAGCCTTGTACATGGACTTTTCAAAACTGCCGGGCAGAAGAATAAATAAATATGACGCCTTGTGTTCCGCCACCAGCTGATAACGGCTTCGAGAACTGTAAAAAGGCAATTTTACGATCGAATAAAATTATTGACTTTACATGGTGGTAGGCAACGTTACCCTGCAGGGGATGGAAACAGGAAGAAGCTGCCCACCCGTCAGTAACAGCAAACAAGCTGCGTCTTATTTCATCAACCTGTTTGCTCTTTTTATTGGCCCCACGAAGTCCGTGCTGTGGCACGGAAATTATGATGGACCCATGACCTTTTGGAAGTAAATGAACATTCCTAGCATACGATTTTAACATGAAACATTGTTCAGTGAATGGTTAACATTTTAAAATAAAATTTTTGTGTGACAGACGCAAATTAATTATCTGGATTCTAACCAAACTGAATGCAACTTCAACAGATTAGTTATTTTTTATGTACAGAATGACCCATAAAAAAGCGTATTTTTAAGCAGTCTTTTCGGATTGTTTTCTGAGATTTTGGAGTATATTTTAAAGTGTATGTTTTAGTTTTAACCTTCATCTGTCAAATGACGTTAACAAGGCAGTATACGCTCGTTTTGTATTAACCATTAATGGTTTTTAAATAACCTTATTTGACCTTTTTCCGCTTTATGCCATTTTAAGACTTCAACGTGAGAACCCAGATAATAGCTTTTCGGGGATAAGTTAAAATTTAATTATTTTTTAAAGCAAATTGAAATTTTCCGTAGGACAAGCTGAGAAATATATTGAGAAATCATCAACTCTACATTCAAATATTTTATGTTAGAAAAAATGATAATGCGTGTCATACATTGATCCGCAGTGAACGCAGAAATTGAAATTCTAAAAATAGGAGGTGGCTCCAGAACTGTCTCTCTGGAGCCACTACCGAATTTTAACAAAATTTAGAATCACAAGGAAGGCCGCATTCCGGATCAGGTTTGAAAGTGGCAATTACTCCGATTCCCGATTCAGGGAGGCTCCAAGAAAATATTTCCTACAATGATGCATTTAAAAACTAAAAAAAGATATTAGATAGAAAATAAGCAATGAACGTAAAGTTTGTGAGTGAAGATTGCCCTCTTTGAATGTATTTCTATGGAAATTTACTAATAAACTTTTAAAACAGTTCTCAACAGTAAATCTTTCGTTTTTCATGACTAAATTCAAAGTTTAAATTATGAAAAAACTGTTTACATTTTCATTGAATTCAATCGTCCGTTCATTTAATAAAAAATAACAAAACCTTGCGCATAAAATCATACGAGTTTGGTAAAATTATAAAGAATTTTTTTACGAACAAAAATGAGTATTTCCAAAGATAAATTATTATTTTAGCTATCAAACCTTCAATAAAATAATGATTTCTGTAATCCTTTACCTTCCTTTGCGGTCAAAAAAAAGTACAATTAGCCGGTTAGGGTCAAATAGAACTGAATTGTTATTATGGTTGTATCTTTAATACTACTGGACCGATTTTCATAACTTTTAACTATTTGAAATTGTCTTTATGTTTACTCTCTATTTATGAAAAAAAAATTATGAAAAATTTTTCATATTTGAAAATTGAACCGAAATTGTCATAAAAAAGATGGCGTTTTTGAACAAAGGTCATAACCATCCTGATCCGAACAATGAAATTTTTTCTATATTAAATAATAACCTGATATTTATAAAGCTGGGCTTATTTAATCTATTAAAGCATGAAAACCAATAGAAACACACTCAATTATATTTTTTGTGATATTTTGAGGATATTAAAAACCGTGAAAAACATACAACGAGAAATTTCAGTAAATTGCTTACCTGTATTGGATGACCTGAAATGGACTAAATATACTTACTTACTTAATGATCCCGCGCCGATCCTCCGGTGCATAGGGCCGTGGTAAAAGACCTCCACTGTTGACGATCCGGAGCCAGCGTCTTCACCTGGTCCCAGTCAAGATTCTCGTCGACAGTTCGGATTTCGGCGGCTAGGCTTCGCCGCCACGAGTTTCTGGGCTTGCCTCTTCTTCGATGACCTTCTGGATTCCAATCTAGCGCCTCTTTGCAAATCTCGTTTGCATCTTTTCGCAGCGTGTGCCCAATCCATCTCCACTTACGTTCCCGAATCTCGATTTCTAGCGCCCTTTGATGACACCGGCGATGTAGTTCCTCATTCGAGATCCAGTTGCCAGGCCACCAAGCGCGGATGGTATTCCGCAGGCAGCGGTTTACAAATACTTGCAGTTTTCGCGTCGTCACCGTATATGTGCACCAAGTTTCGCACCCGTACAGCGATACGGATTTGACGTTTGAGTTGAAGATTCGGATTTTTGTTCGTAGAGAGATCTGGCGTGACCGCCAGATGTTTCGGAGACTCGCAAACGCAAATCGGGCCTTTCTGATCCGGGTTTCGATGTCTTTCCTGGTACCACCATCAGGCGTAATCTGGCTACCAAGATACTGGAAGCACTCCACTTTCTCAACTTGTTGCCCAGCTACCATGAAACTGGAGGGATTTCCTGTGTTGATCTCCATCGACTTGGTCTTTCCGACATTGACTTTGAGACCTGCTGCCTTGGAACTTTCGGTGAGGTCGTCGAGTTTGCTCTGCATATCCGGTTGCGTTTGGGCGAGCAAAACAATATCGTCAGCCAAGTCAAGGTCGTTCAGATGCTCCATTGTTGAAGGATTCCACGGCAATCCTCGGTTCGGTGCACAGTCAATCGATCCAATCAGAATCTCATCCATTACGATTAGAAAAAGTAGCGGTGATAGAATACATCCTTGTCTCACTCCAGCAGTTACCGGGATTGATTCGGACAAGACACCGTCGTGCAAGACCTTGCACGAAAATGCCTCGTACTGTGCTTCGATGAGATGGACTAGTTTCTCTGGGACCCCTCGTCGCCTTAGAGCCGCCCAGATGTTTTCATGGTTAAGTCGGTCGAATGCTTTTTCGAAATCAACGAACACCAGCAGAAGAGAGTCCTGGAATTCGTTGATTTGTTCCAGTATGATTCGTAGCGTTGTGATGTGGTCCACACATGATCGTCCGGATCGGAATCCAGCTTGTTGCCGTCGGAGTGTAGCGTCGATTTTCTCCTGGATCCTGTTCAGGATCACTTTGCAGAGTACTTTGAGGGTTGTACAGATCAACGTTATGCCTCGCCAGTTACCGCACTCTGTCAGGTCTCCTTTCTTCGGGACCTTTACGAGGATACCCTGCATCCAGTCGGCCGGGAATGTTGCAGTATCCCAGATGTCAGCGAAAAGACGGTGCAACATTTGTGCTGACAAGGCAGGGTCGGCTTTCAGCATTTCAGCAGGGATGCAATCGATCCCAGGTGCTTTGTTGGATTTCATGTTTTTGATTGCCGCTTCTATTTCATACAGCGAAGGCGCTTCCGAGTTGACGCCATTTATGCGACTTACTGTTGGCGCTTCGAGCTGCGGGTTTTGTTGGCCATCGCTATTCGTGACTCGGAAGAGTTGTTCGAAGTGCTCAGTCCATCGTTTGAGCTGATCTGTTCGATCGGTCAGTAACTGACCTGCTCGGTTTTTCAGCGGCATTCTTGCATTAGTCCTTGCACCACTGAGGCGGCGAGAGATGTCATAAAGTAATCGGATATCTCCATTGGCGGCGGCTCTTTCTCCCTCTTCGGCTAGGGAGTTTGTCCAGGCTCTCTTGTCTCGTCTACAAGCTCGTTTAACTGCCTTTTCCAGCTCCGCATATCGTAAGCGGGCGGCTGCTTTGGCTGACCCGGTACATGCCTGCTCAATTCCGACTTTCGCCTTTCTCCGATCATCGACCATCCTCCAAGTTTCATCCGACATCCATTCACTCCTTCTTCCACAAACTTTACCGAGAGTACCATGGCTCGTCGTGATAAAGGCATTCTTGATTTCACACCACTGTTCTTCGACTGTTCCGTCTGTCGGCAGCTCCGAGGCTCGAGATTCTAGCTGTTCAACGCATGTCCTTTTCACCTCTGGATTCTCCAACCGGCGGACGTCGTATCGACACCCGACTTTCTCCTCGCGCCGTTGGACACGCGCAACTCTCAGTCGTATCTCGCCAAGGACGAGGTGATGGTCAGATGCAATGTCTGCGCTTCGTTTGTTGCGGACATCAAGAAGGCTCCTTCTCCATTTTCGGCTGATGCAGATGTGGTCAATTTGATTTTCTGTTCGGCCATCTCGGGATACCCAAGTGACCTTATGTGCTGGTCGATGGGGGAAGAGCGATCCACCGATCATCATGTTGTTGTTGCCACAAAATTCTACAAACAGCTCTCCGTTTTCGCTCATCTGTCCTAGACCATGGCGCCCCATGATGCGCTCAAGGTCCTGATTGTCGGAGCCAATCTTTGCGTTGAAGTCGCCCAAATGGATTTGAATGTCACCCTTCGGAATTCTCTCAACCACGCTGTTCAGTTGACTGTAAAACTGCTCTTTCTCCTGCAAGTCGGCAACGTCAGTTGGCGCATAACACTGGACCATTGTAAGGTTTCTAACCCGTGTTCTAAATCTGGCTACGATTATTCTTTCGCTTATCGGTTCCCATCTTATGAGGGCCGCATGGGCCTGCGGGCTTAACAGGAAACCAACTCCTCGTTCCCGAGTAGCATGTTCTCCTCGTATGCCAGAGTAAAGCAGGACTTGCCCGGACTGTGTCTTGTGTTCTCCAGTGTTAGGCCAACGGAGTTCACTCAGTCCCAGAATTTCAAGCTTGAGGCGGCTAGCCTCTCTAGCAAGTTGTTCCAGTTTGCCTTGTTGGGCAAGGGTTAAAACATTCCAAGTTCCAATTCTAGTCCGTGTTTTCATGCTAAAAGTCGTCGCCAAAGTTCCAGATCGGTCATTTCTTTCGGATTCCGTAACAAGTTATGAATCGGGAGCAGTAGGTTGTTAGCCTAAAGTCCCTATCCCACGATGGGGCTGCCATCTTGGACTTAGCTGGCGGGAGCCGCATTTCATAAATTCAGCCGCTTGCTGCAAGACAGACGCTGTTTGAGCCGCCCCTGACCTGGAGAACAGACGCTCGGTTGTTGTTGCACGCCGCCCCTGACCTGGGGAACAGACGCGTGCGGCCACCTTCTCAGTCTGCATGCGACCAAAGCATCCACCGGGGTTGGGTACCCGATCTCCGCTTAGGTTACTCGCACCCCAGCCGGCACCGCGGGGAGGTAGAGATAGGAGTTGTGAATAAGAGGTGATATGACCACTATGGGGTCTCGTGTTGCACATTATCCACCGTTTACCAGCCAAACTAAATATGACATAAATATGCAGATTTAAAATTCATAAGTTCATTGAAGTGTCGTATTTGATTTCTCAAAATATTATTTCAAAAATAAATCTAACATTTCAGAGGCGTTGTGCTCAGGGTTACAAAAAGCGTAAAGTAAAAGTCGATATACCTCAGATTTGTTCCTAAAATGTTTGATTTAATACAAAAATTGGTCACTCCATCACTCTTGTCTTTATTAAACCGATACCGGACAGCAATTTTTAAATCAAAATTTCATGTTTCTTGTTAAAAAAAAACAATAGTAACAAAATCATTGAAACTCTTCAAATACGACCTCAAAAAATGATATATCTTAGCTGCAAAATACTATTTTTTAAGGATTTTTCAGTTTGAAGGTCATTATCCAAAGACCACAAAAATCAAAACTCCAATTTTCAAAGAGCTTTTGATAGCAGATACTTGTACAATTTCAAAATGGTGTAGATTATAAAAATTGGTTAAGCAGTTTTGATTTTATCACTAAAACAATAATTCGGGTCTACATGACTCTAATCGGCAAATTGTCTTTTTTTGCTGGGTGACTGGTAGTTCTATTTTAAAATATTAAAATGAGAAACTGTAGGGCTCTTCATTTTAGGAAAAGTTAGAAAATTTCATGTATCTAGCTTTAACCGTTCCTGAGATATAGGCTACGAGAAAGTTCAGTTCGGGTCATTTAGACCCAAACCACAAAGGAAGGTTAAACAAGGTCTTAGACAGTTCTTTTTACTTCGAAGCTTTTATATCAATTCTTAGGAAATTCAATAATGAAAATCACTCTCTACTGTACATCGTCAGTTTTTTACAAGTCGGACTCGGTTCTTAGTTCATCCGAATTTCTTTCGGAACGGATAACCAAATCCGACGGAGAATCGACTCAGAAATTTTTTCCCACGAAAAGTTGTTTTCAACTTTCTCCAAATATGAAAAAGTGTACTTTTCAAAAGTACACCTTACTAGTAATTTTTAAGAATTGGGATTCATGCGCACTGAAACTATAATTTTGAACTTTCATCAATTTTACTCCGATAACATATTTTGTTCATATTGATCTCAAATGATGGATCAACAAACAAACAATTATCTCGCTAAATTTGGCAATTCTATGAAAATCGAACTTTTTGAACTATTAAACAACATTTTTTTCAGAAATCACGCAACGCGCATTCTATTGATTTTTATTGTTATCAATGATCAATGCTGTCGAGGAATATGCCCGGTACAGTTTTCCAAGCTTTAATTAAAAATTGCGATTTCTATAAAATTTTGGACGATTATTTGCATATGAATATAACATTTTCGTATAACAATCAGTACATCAATTTTTATATTTTTTATATAAAAATCATGGGATTCTAATTTTAAAATAAGAATTAATCATTTGTTTTATATTTCCATTTCGTTATTACATTTCCCTTCGTTGTTCTCAAAATCCTTTCAAAATTCTGTAAAATTCTATCGCATTTTTCAAATCTTTTTTGTCTTATTGTCGGTAGAACCTTGCCTAATTTTACCTCCAACCAAAAATTTCATACAAAAACTTTACATATAATTGTTTTGTTTTTCAAAAATTATCAGAAAAATCAAAAACATTCATTCTTCCTAAATTGATGGATGACAGTAATAACGTTCAAGAAGTAGACGTTCAGACTAATTCGAGGAATGATGAATTAATTGTAAAGAGTGTTTATAAACTCTATATTAGTTCTTCATTATGGCGATCATACAATTTCGAAGCGATTTCTTCGCCAAGCGTGGATCCACCAATCGATAGGGTGCTGATATAAGGCGAAGAAGTTATTTTCGATACCTCGGCTTTTATTGGCTTTGATATCATCATCAAGATTGCAGAAATTGCTGAAATATTACTCACAAAGTATGTGTAATCAGGGAATTATGTGAAAATTTTTACAGGTTTTACAGAATTTTGAGAAATCTAACATCTAATCAATGTTTAACACAAATTTTTCACTATGATAACAAGAATAACATTCATCAATTTCGAAAGCTTCAGGAGTACAATTTTTGCATTATTTATTATGATGGAAGGTAAGAAACTTTAACTGAAAGTTAAAAAATATTGACACAAAATTTTAACAGAAAAATATAGAATTCGAGAATTCATTATTATCCATTATAGAAACAATCCAGGTTGCGAAATTTGCACGGAAATATTTAAAGAAAAGCTTCAACTTAAAAAAAATATACAAAAATCTACGGATAATCGAATCAAAATACACGTTTAATCGAGGCACCGGATAAATGAATCCGCCACTGTATTAATTTCTTGCTCTTTTTTAATGAGATTTCAATTCCAAATTTTATTCCTTTTCAATAGTTTGATGTTCTTTCAAAACATTCTAAATTCAAATTGGATTTCCATTCCCCTTTTATTTCAGATTCCGAATCACGTTTTCTGATAAACAATATAAAGGTTTAAATTTCAATTTTTAATTTGAAGGAAAAGTGCGATTGTATAACGAGTGTCAAGTGCGATTTTTAATTCATAATCTTTTTTGAATTCTTCTCATTTGATTGATCAAAGCAGTTCTCCAAAAATGAATATCTACATTCTGAATCTTAAGTAAGATTCAGTCTAACGTTTTGATAATTTTCAACGTTTTCTAAACTTTGATTATTTTGCGTTATCCTGAAAGACATTGTTGTCCAACGTTCTTTAACCCTTCAATGCATGACTTTTCTTTGAATGAGAACAGCAGTTATTGATTCAGTGAAATAATAACAATTTCATTCGAATAACACAACTCAACAGGTTTGAAGTCGTTATTTTGAGTTTTATAAAAGTTATGGCCCATCAAACTTGAAAAATCTTTTTTGAAATTCCCAATTCATTTCAATACGATTTTACAAATTTCTTCCAAACCTTGTTAATTAGGTGCAGGGAGGTGTTTGTGATTGATTGAGATTGAAAAAATTGATTGAATTTGCAAATCTGAAGAAATAACACCGTTTTCCAAAAACTACTTTTTCCAAAAAAATCAATAAGTATGATTTTTGCAATTTTTCAGCATACTTTGGTAATATCTTAAACAAACATTAGAAAATCGCAACAAAAATAGCACGAACTAATTCCTTTTAATCTCTAGAATATTTTTTGTTAATATCGTGGATAATCAAAATTATCCACGCGTTTTCGAGATATTTTAATTTTGTTTAGTGTTGCACTATGCATTAAAGAGTTAATTGAATCTAAACACTGAGTCTCACATTAAGAGTTTTTCGGATTGTCTCTGTCATAAAAATTTATTTAATTTCCTACAGCCTTTAAACTTAGAATGAAAATATTTGTTAAATTTCGTTCTGTATTGAGTCGTTAAACTGTATTTCCTTTTCAAAATTTAAATCACCTTCTTTGGATCTATATTATTGTTTTAAATTTAGTCTTATTATAACATGATTGCTATTTCTGATTTTTTTGCATTTGAATTATCAATGAATTTGAATCTTATTCTTTCGATGTTTTAAATATTCTATATTGGAGATTGGCCGAATAGTGCTATTGTCTCAAAACGGCCGAATACCGAATGTTGACCTTTTCAACTTATCAAAAAAACGAGTATTGCCCCTCATGTTTTTGAATCGATTAATTTTAACCAGATGATATTACCAGATGATGTTTTAAAAGATCTTTTTTAAGTAGGAATCTCACTGATTTTCATGTCACCAGTAACTGAAAGTACATCAGATGACTTGTCGCTTATAGTGGTTCATCACTGAAGATAATGAATACCTGTGAAATCTGGGACAAAACATGTCGAAACAGGTGCCAAGCAGTTTGAAATAGCTTATTTGATATTGAATTAGATGAAAGTCGAATTTGAGCAAGGTTTCTTTGAAATAGTTGTTAAAAAAAGATGATTTTAAACCATAAACATACCATACTTAAACCTTCCGGGGGGGGAAGGGCAATTTTCCTAGGGAGCGCCAAATTTTTTTTTTAATTAAAAAAACCTCAACTGTTTGTGCACTTGAAATTCTAATTAATTTTTTGTTGAAACAAGTTAAATTTCTTAACATTCCCGACTTGTGATTTTTTTTTCAAGCAATCATCAAAGATATAAACATGGTAAAAGTTAAATAAGTTGTATGTATATAAACACTACCTTACATTTTTTTTCAAACCCTGTTTGACATGATTATATTTATGAGAAAAAAATTATTTGCTCCACCTTCTTTGGGTCTTTGACTTCAAATTTTTGTTATTAATATCACTCACATGTATGACCGTTTAACTAAAACAAATTTATTTTTTAAAGACATCTCATACTTTCTCCACAATCTCTCTTATTAAATTCAACAGTGGGTTGGTAAGGGGGGATGACATGGAAGAATTTTCCCTAAAGATTGTTCGGGTCGGGCACAAAGTACGCCAAAAATATATGACATCTTCCAGATTGTTTCACAAAATCTGACAAACGCGAGTGAGTTGGCACCATAAGAAAAAAAAAATACGTGAAAGGGAAACGTGATAAAAGTTTTCACTTTCGCGCGAAACGCGACAACCAGCAAGAAAAAAAACGAAAGCTCACGCCTCCAAAAATATCGCGGAGAAGTTGCGTATTTTTTCGTTTTTTGGGTAGATAGAGGCGTGAATTTTGGACCAGGGAGCGGATATGTGTAAGATAATGAGCCAAATCCACATCTGTGCAATGAACGCTTTCTCAAAACGGAGAAAACAACCGACGAAGGGTTGAAGACCGGATCGGAAAATGGGCTGGTGGAAAAGACGACACACATCATTTTCCGGGCAACAGCAGCAGTCACCCGGGGAAAAGTTGCTTCTTGTCATCTCCCGCCCCTAAGATGACAGTTTACTTTTGGGGGGAAATGTTTGCATGTGAGTATGTGAGTATGTAGGCCTCCCGATGTCTGATGAACACGTCAGATTTGGAGATGCTATCGCAGGTCAAAAGTTTGTTTGCTTCGAGGAAATGACTGACACAGCTTGAATTTTAAGATGCCCAATTAAATTAAATTCAAATTATGCCGGTTTTCTGCGAAACAACAATAATTATTCGTGAATCATATAGGGAAACATGGCTCCACATAGCCTTTAATAACTTCAAGTTCCTTTACAGAAAAAAAAAATCAAATTTTAAGCAAAACACCCTCAACAGACATGTTAAATTGAAAGAACAACATATCGGACCAAAACCTTCAAATGCATTTGTCGTTCGCTCTCGTTCCTCTCGACCGAATGGTTTGTTGATTAAAAAATTTATATAATTTCATTGTTCCGACATGTTTTCTCAGTTGAATGTTCCAGCTGAAATGGGATCGTTTTCGGTTCTGTTTTTTCCTCACTTAGGACTGCTGCAAGTAATTTGATACATGCACTACTCGCTGGTTGGCAGCAAGGCAAAAGCAAACTCTCCGAAAAAGGAGTCCGCCAAACCGGGGGAAAATATTTTTCGGTGGGTATGATTTTAACGATGCTTCAATTTATTGCTAGTAATTCTCCTGGGTAAAATGGTGAAATCGTGTTTTCGGTGATTGTGGTCGATGGCTGGAAAGAGTTTTTGCACCGCAGCCATTCTGGGTTTCTTCTGGTGGTTTAGAAGGGATACCAACAGTTTTTTATATGTATTTTCCACGGTAAACGACTTGGTAAATCGTGCCAAACCAAGTTTGGCACAACTAGGTTGATTGTAAATGGAGTTGGTTTTAAGGGGCACGTTTTCGAATGGAAATCATAACACGAACAATGCATTCTTCGGGAACCATTTATATGCAAAATGGTATGAAATAAAAGTTGGTCACAAAATGCAATAATAGTAATACATTGAATCGATTTTGAGCAGGAGTAAAAAAACAGCTTCACTTCATTGCAATCAAAATTCATATGAACGCCGACCGAAAATGCTAGATAAGCTTAGAGGATAATAAAACAGGAAATACCTAAATCAAAAACCGGTACAGTGAATCCTCGATTTTGTCACCCCCATCATGCATTTTAGGGTGACAAATAAGGGACAGTGACAAAATCGGGTAGTTTTTAAAAAGCACTCTTTTTAAATATTTTTGTTCAAATTAATCAGAAACCATCATTTAAAGAAAGCGTCATTAAAAACAGTGTAGAGTGTTTTTTAGTATGCTATAATTAAGGCGTCAAGTCTCTATTTCATCAAAATATCGTAAAATTTTGTTGATATGTATCTTAAACACTCTGTTTGAAACGGTGTTATCAAGAAGAATGAATAATCCCAAGTGATTAAAATCCCAATGACCTAATAAAAAAACAAAGTATTAAAATAGGTTTAAAAAATATATTGTTCTAAACACCTTCCAATAAAAAGAAAAAAAATCGAAACAGACAACTGGGGGAGCATTTTTTCTGCTCATTTCGAATGAAGCTGTACGGTTGTTAGGTAACATAGTTGATTGGCCTGCCAAACAAAATCTAGGAAAACTTCGTTTAATCTATGGAAATGTTGTGGAAGAAAAGCGGTCGCTTTTTAAAAGCATTCTTCTTCGTTTATTTGATCGTGAACCTTGTACAACAGATATTTGTAACTTTGAGGCTACCGTAATTTCGAACAATAAACTTAAACTTAATCTTAAACTTGATCGTGCAAACAACATCCCAAATATTTAAAGGAGACCTTTCAACTAAAATTTTCTGGCCACAAATTTGTCAAGTGTCCCGTTAAAAAGTACGATTTGTGAAAACAATATCCCAAATATTCAAAGAAGACCTTTCAATTAAAATTTCCTGGCCACAAATTTGCCAAGTGTCCCGTTTAAAAGTACGATTAAAAAAATTTTCTACATGCAACATGCGGTGGTCAGATTGCGCCTAGCGCACGATTTGACCACTGCATTCTGTTTATTTTACCGTCAGTCACTTTAACAATAATTCCCGTTTATTTGGCTATTTTCTCAACGAACCAGTCACGAAAATTAACCAACTTTACCACTTCTTATATCGAGAAGTTCGAAGAGCCCTTGATAAATCCTCTATTTTTGCTAATCTCCATGGAATCAATCTTCTTCGTTTTTATCAAAATTTGAGCACAACGTTGGATCGTTCAAGTCTCCCCGAATCCAACTAAATCGTTTTCGATTTATGTAAGAAAATTATTGGATATCCAGCTTTTTTATGCTGTACTAAGAATTTTCCACGATTTCGATCAAAAATGTTGGTTGATGAACCTATTTTTTGAAAATAATTTCAAAATGTAGGCATCATATTCCTATGTGGTTTGGTAAGCGGATATTTGAAAACTATTCAAATTCGAATAACTTACCTGAGCATCAGAAGCAAACAGCTGAGCTATAAATGTCAAAATGATAGCATAAAATAATGTTGATTTTTTATCGATGCCAAAATAAGGTTCCATTCAAATATCAAAAAGCTTAAATCTGACAATCCTTTACCAAAACAAAGTATTAATAGCAAAATGATAGCACGATTAGGTGAAAATTGTTCAACGATAGCTAAATAAGGCATCATAAAAGTTTCATTCACTTTCATAGCAGAAAAATGAGTTCAACATGAAAGCATGACTTAGTATTTAATTTGATCGCGGTGAAAAATGAAAAATCAACCAAACATATTTCATTGTAAAGGTTAAAGTAGTGCCACCTCTATCCCGTTCCTACTTCTCCTTAATAATGAAATATTTCGGGGTAAAATATGATGTACTTAAAAATTATTCCTCGCAAAAATGCTCTTTTGGTCTTTTGAACTTTTGTAAATTTTCTCCCAATTTTTCTATGCATCTTTATCAATTTTAAATTCTGATATTCTTTCTCCAGGAATTGCCGAAAACAAACTTACAAAAAAAGATTACAAAATAAGAATAAAATTAATCAAAACAATTAAAAATAATCAAAATGGGGGAGTTTTGAAAGCAAAATGGAGCCAAAGCTTTGAAGAACTCGACATCAAAAAGTTGCATATGTGTGCTCTCAAAACGTGTTATTAAATATTATCACAATTCTTCATTAAGGTTTCAGTGAAACCTACACCTGACACTTGAATCTCAAATTTTAGCTTTGTACCATCTTTATTAGGGTATAATGATACCAAAATTTACTTTCTTAGCATGATAGCAAAATTGGGTTTAATTTTGTCGTAAAATTTGGTTTGGGTAAAGTTTTCTCCAGATTCATAAAATTTTGTTTAAATTAAATCTACGTAATTTTGGTGCAGTTGATAAAGAATAATTTTGTATATAATTTTATATAAACTTAAAAAATGTGATTTTAAATGGCAACAAAATACAAAGCAGAAAACATTTAGTTTTATCAGAACTGATTATAAACATAACAATTTTAAAGAACTTATTTGCGAGGCCTCTCGTTAAACATCCAACAAAAAATGTCAATTGCAGATAGAACTAAATGAATGGTTAGCGTGCTTTACGAAGATTTACCGAATAAGTTTGTTCAATTCTTCTAAATTGTAATTTTCCTAACGATTATGAAAGTTATCGAAACTTTAATTCAATTCATATTGAGTTGAGTTGAGTTGAAGGTTGAGTTGAAGCTCTTCGAAGAGTTAATTAGTGAGATTAACGAAATATTTTTCGGTATCAGGCGGAATTAGAACCTTCCAGTCGCTGGCATTTCTGTGACTGTAAAAACTCTTAAATGTTGGTACTATAAGTAACCTTTGTAATCAAAACAAAACAATAAATATGTATGGGAGAGTGGGGAATCATGGGCCATTTTTTTTCGTTGTTCCGTAACTTCTTTATTATAAAAGATAAAATATAAATAAAAAATGGTATGGTTTTCTACATTTTCAAGGTAATAAGGTATTTCTTTAAACTTTTAATAAGTTATTTTCCCCAAATTCTGACTGTTTGAAAAAAAGCAATATTTTTTGGATTTTGAAAAATGGTGGGGAATCGTGGGGCATCAAATCCAAATTGACCAAATAACATGCAAAGTTTATGAGTTGACCCAAAACTGTGATTTCTTAATTCATTTTGTTATTTAAAAGCAATTTCAGATGATGAAATAAAAAAAAAAGCTGTGTATGATCGTATAGATTCCAAAACCTGGCTCGCTAACGTTTTGTCAAAATTTGTTATATGAGGTGGACAAAATATTTTTCATAACTCTTCATTTGGCATAAGAAAACTTTGCAGATAGGTAAAACGTATTTTAAGTTTTGAATGAGTATAAAACCATAAAAATAAAGGTGATTCAAGATATGTGGCCCACGATTCCCCACAAGCTATGATTTGCAAATTGGTTGCGTTTGTGGGACTTATTGATGTTTCATCAAAAATTCCTTTTCCACGTGAAAGATCATGACAAAACTAAGATCATAAGCGTATGAGCATATTTTTGTTATGCAATTTAGGTTCCCCATCGATGAAATTAGCGGGTGTTTTTTTAATTATGTAAGTAAATTTTTCTAGCTTTTTTCAGCTTGATAAATAAAAAAAAGCATATGATGCGTATTTCAGTCAATAACATATAGGAATATATGCTCACGCAAAGCGACGACGATGACAGTTGGTTTGAGATTTTTATCTCAACACACATCTGAGATATTAAAAGTGGCCCACGATACCCCCCTCTCCCTTACAATAAATTTGGCTTTGAAGCGTTTGCTATCAAAAAAGTGTCACTTTACTACCTCGGTCCGAACAGAACTGATTTGAACATTTGGAACCAGATTTCATGTTTATAAAGGATATTAAAAATACCAATTTGGTTATCTAATTTAATTACAAGAATACTTTAACTCATCCGAAATTTCGACATTTTTGTATTTGTTTTAAAATAAGCTTTATAAATTGGTTAATGATACATGGATACATAAATTCAACCGTAAATTGACAGTAAGAAATGTTGGAAAATCATGATTTTTTTTTAAATTCTGATTGAAAATATGAACATCTTTGGTTGTTTATGTGGAGTTTGTAATGAAGTTTCCTTTGCGTTACACCTAAATCTGGAAAAAATACTAACTGCAAAAAGCATAATTGATTGAGAAATATTAAAACGACATAAGTGCCTACAATAACATGTTTATCACAAAACCAGTTTTCATGTTTCGGATTAACTTTGATAAGCATGGTTTTAAATGTGCTCTGCATCTTCTAAATTATTTTTTTTGTGCCATTAAGATAAAGAGGCATTAAAACATCATTAACAGTTCCATTTTAAAATGACGGGTTTGCTACGTTATACGACTACTTTATAAAACGTTTGACCAACATCTTTTTGGTTGTGTTAGTGAATTTCGGTGTTAAGCTTTTTCTGATCAGATAAAAGCATTTTTGCCTTGATAGCATTGTAAATGAAAACTTACAACATCTGAAAAGCTCAAATCTGATAAAAAAAAAGCATTCATCTGAAACATGTACTTCACTCGGCCTGTATAACGTTGCATGCTCGTGTTTAAAATCAGACTCGATAGCTGTTGAAAGCTGAAATTGATTAAAAAGTTATAATATATCGCTGGTGGAGAAAAAAACTGCAAACTGCAAAATTTGAAAACAAAGGTTCGCAGCTGTATAAAAAATTAAAGTTGTTATGTAGATCTAGTATTAGCTAGAGTGAATGTCGTTTCATAGAACAGCTTGTCTTCAGCTAAGTTTATGAGAAAAATCGATAATTTCATTTTTAAAAAGGAAAAAAAACTCAATTTTCAGTCACTTTTTTCGATTTTGAAAAAAGAAACTGTTCTAAAAATTAGGTAAACCAAAACCAGGGAACCTGTCTCAGATAAATGAAATAAATATAAGAACATAAGAACAAATATTTTGCCCGTCCGGAGTATACGTGTTCACCACATGTAGACTTCGAAAAACCAGATTTCATTGTATAGGTTAAGGTAGTGCCACCTCTATCCCGGTACTACTTCTCCTAAATAATGAAATGTTGCGGGGTAAAGTATGGTGTACGTTAATAAGTTTCCTCGCAAAAATGCTCTTTCGCTCTTTTCAACATCTGTAAATTTTCTCCTCACTTCTCTATCCATATTTATCAATTTCAAAACTACATTTCACCGATATGCCGAAAAATAAATTTACAAAATTAATCAACGGTGGTTAACTTATCTTAAAAATATAAGAACAAATCACATATTTAAAAAAAAACTGAACGGGCTCACCAAAGCAAAAAGTAATGTTGATCTCGAACAATAAAGAGCAGAGGAATGGAATCGAATGCTGTAAAAACTTCTGCAAAGGTGGCTTGCATTTATGGGGGGCTCGATGTTTGGCACTTGATTATTTCTTCCAGGTATCGAAACTTCGTGACTCAAAAGGATCAGGAGATGTTGGAGAGATTTTGGGTTCGAATTCCAATCTAAAACTTAAATTTCTCTTCAGGTCGACCGGTATATCAGAGTCCAGTCAGTTCCATTTATTTATAACCTAAATAAAAACTTCGATCATCAATTAAAAAAAATCACAAATTTTCTAATTTTTTTAATTTACATTTTACTGTGAAAACCACCCGTCCACTTTGATTTTCCACTGCCTACCAAGCTCCTTATTTGAATTTTCAATACTCGATCGGAAAAAAAAACATTCGTACACAACACTGTAACGAAAATTAACTCCGTATCTGTGATAATATATGAAAATTGGGCCAAAATTTCGACAATTTTGGTAGGAAATTGTAAGATTTGAAGTCTTGATGCCGTAACCCGTAGCGTAGAGGATAGCCTTCAAGTCTTCTAAGCTAGCGGGCATGAGATCGAATCGTGGTCACGGCATACATAGTACGTTTTCTGTGGGTTGGTGGGTTTAGCATTTGCAAGATACTATTCTTTATATCCTCAGAAGATGCAAGCTTAGAGTTAAGGGGGGGGTAGGGTCTAACACTTTCAAAAAATCGATTTTTTTATTTTTTTATTTTCCTATTGTAAAACATTTCAGGAATGTTGTGTCAAATTTTCAAGTCAATTGAAGCAAAACTGTAGAAGTTATAGACCTTTATCTCCTGCTATCTAATACTGCAAGAAGCAAGAGCAGAAACTTCAAACGCGTTTTTCTCGAAAGCACATTTTTAAAGTCCGTGGACATCGTCATTTGAAAACTACTTATCCGATTCTTTTCAAATTTGGAACATATTTTCTACATATAAAATACCAGACCCCAACGTTTTTCTTTTTTGATTTTTTTTACTTTGGGGAGATTTTACAGGTGAAAAATGGCGGATTTTTTCGTGAAAAATCGTAGTTTTTACTTCAAACAGCCACAAAAATTTCATAAAAATATTTTTTAAGTTAAATAAAAACGTTGGGGTCCAGAAAAACATCTATTAAAAATATTTTGCTCTGATTTTTTGACTTCAGATGATTCTGTGCTGAGATACAGTGTCCACCGCAAATCCTGTTTTCTAAAAGGCATCCTCGAAAGTGCTCCGTCACCGGCTCATTTTTCAATATTTTTCCACGAAAAAATTACTAAATGTTCTTTTAACAATGCTTTGTATAATGCAAAAAATTTGAATACATTTGTTTGAACGATAGCTCTAGAAAAAAATCGAGAAAATGGTGTTTTTTTATAACCGTTAGACCCTACCCCCCCCTTAAGAAAAAGGATTTTCTTCGAGGAAACATCAAGTTTCATTGAGATATCCTGTATGTGTCTGAGTTTGTTTTTAAAAAAAATCTGCTGGTAATTTAAAAAAAGGGATTTTAACATTTAAAACTTGATATGGCAGCTCTTATTTCCTTTTGAGCAAGATTCTTTCACTTTTATAAAAGAATTTTCTACATTTTGCTCTCTCAAATCATGGCTCTGACAATCCATCTAGGTATTGCATACTGTAGCTGAAATCAAAGGAATCTTCGACTACTTTGAAATCATTGTATGTGGCCTTTAGTGTCGGTCGTTTGGATCATTCAGGTAATGGTTATATTGGATTGACCAATACAGTCGTCCTCTTACCGCAACATGGTTCAATTATAGGACCTTTTGTTCTCAGAACAATTTTCATCCGAGAATCCTAACTCCACATACGAATCGACCTAATCAGTCTTGGACTGGTTACGCCTAGACCGTAAAAGACTCGCACTCTCTGGTTCCGAGGAATCATTAACGCAAAGGAGAGTTTTCTAAGGCATAAGAGCCTTAATTCCTAAGAAGATCCCCTCTCGGCGCAATCAATACGGCTTTGCTGTGGTCCGACGATTGCATCAAAGAGGGAAGACGCCATTGTCAACCATCCTCAGTGCACAACATCCTCCAAGTTGTGTCCAAATCAACCACGCACCCATTCATCCAGAACCCGAAAATTACCGAGAGCAGAGCTACAACCAGAATCCAACGTAGCCAACGTAGAAAACCGTCGATGATAGGTACTATTGAACCCCAAGTAAAGCTCGTGGAGTACTTCTGAACCACACCACACACCCACACTAAACTTTAATAAATACCAAGCATCTAAAAACCAGTTTTCCACAGTTTGCCGTAGAATCCTTGGTCTCGTTCCCTCCGGGTACTCAGTAGTAGGCCGACCGTTAGACACAGTTCAGGGATATCCTGCTGCTGAGCTAGATTTCCGGGAGTATTGGACCGGTAGGTTTTATTTCGGAGGAGAAATATGTATGTAGAGTCTGCTCTTAATCAAAATTATCAACGATTTATTGCAGTGTATTAATTTTATTCATTATTTATTAGGGGATTCCTCGGTTGTCAAATGTGTCCACCAGGAAGAGAGTCACTTGCCAGAGGGACCACCCAGTGCCGAGACGAATCAACCTAGAGGGACCAGTCATGGCAAACCAGGAGGTACCGATAGACTCCAGGGAGGTACGCGGATCGAGAGGGTTACTCACGAGCCACGTACTAGCTCTGCGAAGTAGTTCCACCTCCCCATGTTGCAGAGTGTAAACGTGTCTACAGACTTGTCACCTGTGGGCGTACGGCCAAGTGAACTATACGTCACACTTGGTGCAGCCAGCCCGCCGACGAGCTGCGTGCCGAGTGTGACACAAACGTGGTGCGACTGGGTACCTTGGTACCAAAGCTCAGTCGCAAGTGGGAGGGGTCACTACGCGTATCATGTAGTCGCAACCCCGATATGCGGGGCGACCAAGTGTTCGAGCGGGTGTTGTTCGAATTCGCGCGTCTCGTAGTTCTAGCCCCGATTCGCGGATATGACCGACTCACGACGGACAGAGGGCCTTGTGCCGTAACATGCGGCGCCCAGTGGATGGACCTCAGGATGAGTCTCGAAGAGTCGAGACGGAGAACAGGTTAGGTGTATGGATATCTACAAACCCGAGGAGAGGTGAGTTGTTCTCGTATCGAATTGGGTCGAGAGACGGATTGATAGAGGGCCCTCAAGACACGAGGAGAGGCGTGTCACGGCGTCTCGAATTGTGTTAAGAGGATGAGCGTGAGAGGGTCTCGAGTCACGAGGAGAGGCGTAGGTCTTTGCGCCTCAAATTGTGACAAGAGGCCGAATGTGGGACTCGATGCACGAGTAGCGGCTAACGGACTGCCAACCCGTGAGTCGTGAATCGTGACATCAGAGTGGATGACGATTGCTGGTGTAGTACGAATAAACGAGTATTGTCGTGGAGCGCTTTGCGCGAGTATGGTCTCCCATCACGGGTATCACCTTCGTTGCAGGTCCGGATGGGAATTATGGCCAGAGGCCCCAGGTGGACTTTATGATATAGGGGTACATAGTATAATGAGTCTTTAATTGTACCCATGGACCCAGAGTAGCAAGCTGGGGAGACGCGGTGGCTCGCCGCGCTTTGGATTGCAATCCGTAAAAAGGATTTACCACCTGGATATTCAACTAATAACAAAAAAAATCACGAGCCACGTTGCGGTTAGCAAGCGTGAGCCCACGACCGACGGCCGGGAGTAGTTCCAGGATCTGCAACCGAGCTGGCTCAGCGCAACGGTCGGAAATTCCAGCTGAAGTACCACTCCAGTTTGATTGGGTGGAGCAGATAGCCGAGAGGGATGGGAGGAGAGGTGTTCTTGGCCGAAGAGTCGAGTTCATATTCGACGGCCGGGAGAAGGACCCTCGGGATCTACAAAGAAGATGGGTCAGCATCGAAAGCTTCAGATCCAGCCCGCATATGATGTTGGAAGAAGCTATTTGACGAAAGAGCTACTCAAGTGATGTGTAACTACGTTAGCACAGGTTAGCACGCATTAATGATCCAAGCCTGCAGTACGATTTTTCAACGGCTATGGAGGAGGTTTTTTGGTCGAAGTTAAGTTGCCAGTAATTTCAGCAACCCATCTGAGCCGGATCGCATTCATGCTGCTGAACGTTGCCCTCCGGCTTTTCGGTGCGCTCCAAGCGTTAAAGCAACGGATCGGAAAGCCATGAAGCTGCAAGTCAAGTGGATGATTCTCAAGATTAGGGCATGTCCAATAGACTGAGTCGATTTGGGGTCATTTTCGAATTTCTCAAACCCTGGGGTCTCAAAAACTTCGTTTTGGTCCAAAACTCATCCATGATTTTTTGCAGAATTTTTAAGTAATGTTTACATGAGTAAATTTGGACTTTTAGGTTTGTATGGGAAAATTGAATATTTTGTACTGAAAAATCAACATCATTTTTGTTTCTTCTGTGCAACCGAGCCAGCTGGTGGTTTTTGTGCCAATTTATAAAATTCCTAAAGGAAATTTTCCGCTGAACAACTTTGTCGAAAACCGTAAATTCGTATCTTATTAGACAAAAAAGTTATTAGCTGTTCAACAGAGGTATGTCTTTTGGCATTGATAAACAATAAATTCAATAGACACCACTGATTGTGCCCCGCGAAGTATTGCATGAAAAGTAGTCATGCAATACCTCGCAAGGCACACAACAGTGGTGTCTATTGAATTTATTGTTTATCAATGCCAAAAGACATACCTCTGTTGAACAGCTAATAACTTTTTTGTCTAATAAGATACGAATTTAAGGTCTTCGACAAAGTTGTTCAGCGGAAAATTTCCTTTAGGAATTTTATAAATTGGCACAAAAACCACCAGCTGGCTCGGTTGCACAGAAGAAACAAAAATGATGTTGATTTTTCAGTACAAAATATTCAATTTTCCCATACAAACCTAAAAGTCCAAATTTACTCATGTAAACATTACTTAAAAATTCTGCAAAAAATCATGGATGAGTTTTGGACCAAAACGAAGCTTTTGAGACCCCAGGGTTTGAGAAATTCGAAAATGACCCCAAATCGACTCAGTCTAATGTCCAAGCTTGTATTCGACGCATGGTAGGAAGCTGTTCAAGGTGCTTCGGAGGAGGTGGTTAGGGCGACGGTTTGTCACAAGCGTTTTCTATCACTGTGTGCGATGGTGAGGTTATCACCCAGCAATCGATCAAAGATTTGATCGGATGTTTGAAATATCTGGCAGCATCTTTGAGGCCGGAAGTCTGTGCTGCAATTAGCACACTTAGTAAGTACCATGTCAGCATAGTGGATAGGATTCTGCGATACCTTCTAGTGACGACTGATACAGCGTTGGTGTTCCGCAGAAACGCGAAATCGAAACCACCGATCATTTGCTGATGCTGATTTTGCCAACGACTCCGATGATCGAAGATCTGTATCAGGCTACGCTAACATGATCTTCGAGAATCTTATTTCGTGGTCAACGAAACGTCAGCAAACGGCCAGTCTGTCGTCGATCGATGCTGAGATTGGAGCCCTTTGCCATGCGGTGATGGAAGGTTTGTAGCTAACAAACTTGTGTGTAGTTAGCACATCTTTCACGTTTATGGATGATAACATCCCTTGCACTTAGTACCTGAAGGAGGGACGAACTCATCAGCGGATGAAGCATCTGGACTTGAAGTATACATTTATCAGAGAGATCGTAGGAAGCGGTCAGATTTATAGGCGACAGGGGGGGAAATGGAGACTTACGTTTTTGGATCCGTAGATACTCCTATCGCCAGCAGAAGAATTCAGATGCTCCATCTCACAGAACCAAAAGATTGTTTATTTTGGGTTTGTCTTCGCTTTATGCAATTCGCTATTGAGAACAATAGCGTTGATCATGCTTGGCATCGCTCCTCAGATTTGCCCGTTCAGAGTAAGAGCGTGTATTTTTTTCGCTGTGCTCTTCCCAAACGGAGAATCTTTAAAAAATGCTCAGTTACCTCCAGAGCGACCAAGCGTCCACTCAAGTGTGGGCAAGAGAAGCAAGCAAACTGATGAAGTGCGTTCTCGGTGCAGATAAATTCGTTCGCACTCGGGCGAAAGAGAAGCTTTACAGAAAACTCGGTTTGTCTTCATCGGTTGCGTCTGGATCGATGT
Source organism: Uranotaenia lowii (assembly GCF_029784155.1). Lineage (NCBI taxonomy): Eukaryota > Metazoa > Arthropoda > Insecta > Diptera > Culicidae > Uranotaenia > Uranotaenia lowii. The sequence goes on along the minus strand of NC_073693.1, from coordinate 60,653,529 downwards.
TTCGAAGTGCGTCAGAATTTACAATGCAGAACATAAACCTAACGGAACTCAATTAATAACGCCGAAAGTAGTTAAGATAGAATGCTGGTGTCTTCGACAACTTTGCTCTGTATAATAAAGCGCATATTTTGATATGAAATATAAAGTTTAGAGGTCCACCAATAGCGAGATATAAATCATAACTTTCTTGTTTAGCATTTTGGAGCTTAAGTTTCTTGTACAAAGTTATTTATCTCAATAAAACACACAACTTTGCTTAAAATGTCAAAGTTCTACAATCTTAACCCAAGGAGATACGGTTTAATTTTAAAAAAATACTTGAAAAATGCTTTACAAAAAGTTATTGTTATTATCGTGCTATTTTTGAATCTCTCGACTTTAAATTTTAAATCAAAATATGCGAATTAACAACTTTGCCCAAAACACCTATCTTTCAATTCCTGAGCGAGTTCCTCTTGATTGGTGTTCTGCACCAGGACCAATGATTAGCTACTATAGCTTTCTTTGATCGAAAAATATCAAAAGACAACGATTTTTGGATAATTTTAGTAAATGTTACTATGCGAATTGCTGCTTTTGTAAATTAATGCTACCCACGTACGATATTAAAAGTACATAAACCTAAGTATACAGCAATTTGGGGATGCCCGGATATTGTGAAAAAACTACTTGGATTTTGCCCAGTTTCATCCACATTATTTGGAAAATGAAGCAAGAAAATCGAATTCAGTTTAAGATTGTTTGTCAAAAATTGGATTTGTGAAAGTTTGTTTCATCAAAAATCAAACTAAAACTTTCCTTCGTATGCTTTAAATATAAATTTAACACTGCTGACTAGACTGGCCCAAATTTGTATGGGATGATTTTTTCAACAATTTTTTCAACGCGGCACCCCCTAGGTTGGTGCATTTAGGTGAAAAAATGACTTTCTGAAAGTTTCAGGTCATTTGGAAGAAGCACGAGCTGGCGCAAAGGACTTGAAATTTTTATGGAGATTTTCGGCAAAATGTATGAAAAATCGACATACTTTCACTCGTTGTGTTCTAAAGTATTTTTCCAGTATGCTAGAAAGCTCAGAATTTCAGGAATTGTAGTTCAAACAATGACAAACAAGTTTGTAGAAGATTGTGACGCGATACGAGTTGACTGTGATGAGTTATCCGCAATCGAATGTGTGATTTTTTTTCGCATTTCATTGATATGTATATCGTGAACGGTGTATGGGCTAATAATCGCATTAACTTGATCGCGTCGTCGCACAATGCAGCAGTTTAAAGTTTTTCAAACCTTTCTTGAATTTTTTGCAAAGATATTTGTTATAAAATAAGCTACAACTTTGCCGAAGACACAAACTTTCTATCTGTAATTCTAATTGTGTGACAATGCGATCAAGTTAGTACTATTAATCCACCTATGCACCGTTCACGATATATCGATAAACTGAGAAAAAAATCACACATTTAATTGCGTATAACTCATCACAGTCAACTCATATTGCGTCACAATCTTCTACAAACTTGTTTGTCATTGATTAAACTACAATTCCTGAAATTCTGAGCTTTCTAGCATACTGGAAACATATTTTAGAACACAAAGAGTGATGTATGTCGATTTTTCATACATTTTGCCGAAAATCTCCATACAAATTTCAAGTCCTTTGCGCCAGCTCGTGCTTCTTCCAAATGACCTGAAACTTTCAGAAAGTCATTTTTTCACCTTAATGCACCAACCTAGGGGGTGCCGCGTAGAATATAAGGATTTTTTTTGTTATGGGCCAGTCTACTGCTGATGTGTTGCGAAAAAAAAAATTTAAGTCGTTTTTCTTCACTATATAAATGACTGGATTTTTTTCAGATTTGGCCGGATATTGCTCGGTTTTTGGAATGGAGAATTTCAGATTATTTACCCGGTTTTCACCATATTTTTCAAATAATTTGCCAGGAAGTGCCCGGCCCGGCTACGTACAAAAATAGTTCATACATAAACCTACATTGGACCTCTTCGACTGATGCACTGTTCCGCACTGCATAGCGGCTTTTTTGAAGAAAACAAAATCTTTCTGGCTTGATACACTGAGCTACACAGCAGCGTCGCTAGAGCACAATTTTCTAGCCAGCTCCTTCTCTTTTCTTTAGAGCGAGCGACGTCCACCAGACCGTCAGAGAAACCGCAATCGGGCGCACTCGGCAAAAAGATTTGTGAACTTTGATCGGCTGAGCAGTGCACTCGGAATTTTTTTTTTTTCAAGGAATTTAACAGCAAGCTGTCATTCTTCCCAAATGTGCACTTGGAAACCGAAATGATAAAAGTGTAATTCGTTCTCTGCTCTGTTCTGTGTGCGAGGAGTTGGACAAGCATGGCGTTGATGATTGTTGATGACATGTCATGATGATGAACGCAGTACAAATGTTCACACCATCACACTGTAAAACACGTCTACACAAACTGTGGTTAGCAGTCACACTGCAGGGTTGGCAGGGAAAAATCAATAGCAGCATCGGAATACTCATTAATAAATGAGTACCTTTCTAGTTAGAAAATGCAGGTGTAGAAAAGTGACATAATAAATATAGCTAATATAATGAGTACTATTATAGTGACTTGACCACTGAAACCTGCGTTTTAAACAGATAAACCTCTGTGCGTTGAAAATCGGTTGAATAAATTATAGGCACTCCAATTTTTTCAGTATAATTTTCCACAGGGACGTCGATTTTTTTTAATTAGAGATTATAACTTCACAGCCTGAACCAAATTTGAAACATAATTCATGCAATAATTCGTTCTACCTTAGTATTTTATTGAAACTTTCTACCAATGTTACTCTGCTAGCTTGAAACGCTCAACACTCTTGTTTCCAATGTTATAGAGGTATTCGGAAAGGTTGGTTGACAGACAAAAAAGTCAGATGGGCTCATTTGTGGGTCCTTACAGATGCGGCGAAAAAACCATAAAGTGGTGCATCACGCACAATGTCCATGGGATGTTCTAGAAAATAAATCCTCTTTTAAGCATTAACAATGAGGAATCTCAAGAAAACCGGAAAGAAAGTTGTCAATGGGGTTGATTGCAAATAAACACATTAATTTTAAGCTTTTGCGCAATTCAAACGAAAGCTTCTGATAAGACACAAATATTGACCAAACGAATTGATTTTCTAATTTCTAAACATCGTGTCTAGTTTCAAATCCATCCAGTTGTATATCAATAGGTTTTAACGTAAAATGCTTACAAAAATTCGAGTCACTTTTTGATCTCACCCAATAGAGCGAGAGAGAATGGATAATAATTCAACTTGACCGAATAAATGCGAAAAGCAATTTCACTAGATTGATGGTCTCCTGGTAACGTTTTACAACACACACATTTTTCGAGCTGGGAAACGGGAAATTTCCCACTTTCCTCTCAAACCGGTAGCGGTGCTGAGATGCGGTCCGATCCCATCTGGAATGGACACACCGGATCTGGTCCGTTTCGCCACCATTCGTTAACTTTTATGTTTCAACAAGCTCCTACGCACCTTAAGTTAGAGGCTGTTAGAGGAGGTCAGCAGCTTCATAGGTGTGGTTCGAACAGATTTACTCGGATCTGATCTGTTGCCCTCTGGCTGGCTGACTGGCTGCAGCGGAACATCTAGTAGAAGGTAGCAAGGTGCTTCCACGAAACATAAAAAAGCAATTCAAATACTTTAGAGCATTAGCAACGACGGTGAACGAAAAAAAAATCTAGTGGATAGCGAATGAGAACCCCGACTGTCATTAATCACGAACAGGAGTGCAATAAAAGCTGAAGGAAAATTTACCCTTTCGGTTTTAACTTTAGTGAGCTAGTGTGTTGGTACTGACCATCTCACTGGCTTTTTTTTTTGAGGGAGCAGAAATGAATGAAGGGGGACGTTTTTGCTTCTCCTACTGCAGCGGAGTCTTTTTTACTCTTAGTTTTAACTCCTTCAGCTGCCCCTTTGAACTAGACAATGATGTGCCATAAGCTGAGTTGAGTGCTATTATTGGGTCATTCACAGAAGCTGGATTTGAAGTAATGGTCTCAAGCACGTTGAATAAAAAAAGGACGGTTAAAAAGTAAGGAAAATGGACAGTGTAATTCTGCCAGGAAAAAAAGGTACCGGACAGAAATGGACACAGATGATTTGGAATTCTTCTCGAGATGACTTTTGATGACAATATTAATATTTCAAAAACCATCTGATTCTTCAAAGGGGAATTCTTTGGAGTTTTTATAGCTTCCTTAAAATGTTTTTCTTCATACCTATTGACATAATTATTTACGGAAAAGTTTTATTCTAAAACAAGATTTATTTTATTCAAAGAAAAATTCAATTTATCTCAATGTCCATTTTGGCTGCTCATCACAACTCGAAATATAAAAAGTAGTAAAATAGTGGGCGAAAAAAAGGGGACCGGGTGATGATGTAGCCCCTCATGTGTGCTTCATTGATCCTCATCGATGCAGTAAAAGTATTCCAGGACCAGCGAAGATTGGACCAGCCAATAGACAGACAAGTGAATGAGTAAGCTGCAGCACCGCAGCCACTATCTTGGGTTGGTGCGATATTTTTTGCCATCTCTACTGCGGCAAAGCTCTGTGCCTCTCATGTGGGTGCTTGTTGCAAAGTAAAATCCTATTGAAGCTGTTAGAGGATTATAAAGCTTTTAACATTGGTTCGACCTGGTGGAGTTTTGGATGGTGCTACATTTTTGCGCCATATCCATATAGGAGGGAAGACGTATAACTACCTAATAAATTGAATCGCAAACTTTGTAATTTTCAAAAAGGTTTATTGAATCTAGAAGTTGATAATGGTTTTGTTTTGGACGTTCAATATGTTTAATGAGGCCATCAAATTAAGTTAATACTGATAAAATTGATCGATTTAAGCTGAATAACAGATTTTTTAAAGAAGTATTATTCAAAAAAAAAATTGTAGTCTATAGGATTTGGTGCTATTTAAAATTTAAAAAAATAAAGCTTCAAATCTTCGAAAAAAAATCTAGGACACGGAAACTTTGAACAATACTTGAAAATTTTAACTAAGTTTTATTTTTTTCTGAAATTTCGCTCTTGAACCAAGGGAAAAGTATCTTTTCTTAGAAATTTTTACTTTCCGTGTTTTTCTATGGCATTGTACGGAAGAGTGTGTCAAATTACAACTGTTTTGAATTTCCAAAGTCGAATTGTTTCCTTTTTGGCAAAATTGAAATACAGAGTTTTTGCTGATTTTTAAAACGAGATAAAGGTACTTAGGTTTAAATGTTAGTTTTGTATCCAAAAACGCAAACACTAATTCGGTTTTTTATTGCTGACTTGCTAAGCCAGTGTGTTTTGCAACACCTTCCAAAAGTTTAACTAATTTGTAAAAAATATTCAAATTTTCTGTTTAACTGGTATGGATTCCCCAGAGAGATGCTTTTAATTTGGAAAAAGCTCACTTACTACCATAGCAATGTATGAAGTTTTTTAATAACGTCATTTGGTTCCATTTGTTTGAAAATTTTAAGAAAAAATGCCAATTGAAATTTTAATAAAAATCTCCCTTCATTTTTCCGACTCCACCCTAAAAAAGAGAGGGTCTCGAATGTTTTGCACGCAAACTATGTCTCTTTGAAAAAATGTCCCTTTTGCTATTTAGATAAGCTGTCATGCCAAAAAAAACTTCTTTGGAAGCCCCACTTTTCCCTTCCCATCCTTCACTGTTGAAAGTAAATAGGGTTTTAAGTAATCATACCCATTTTTCGCATCCACAAACCCTCTCAGAAGAAATTTTGTTCCATTGGTTGATATGTTCTCAAAGTAAACAACAACATTGTATGGAATCCCTTCCTTTCCTTCCGACTCCACACTGCATGGTGGAAGGATCTATAACAAGCATGGAACCATAAATCGTACCCAAATACTTTCCCAGACAACCATTTGGTGGGTATTTCGAATTTGCAACGCAAATATACGTGCAAATATACGTGTAAACATATCGTATATAACGTAGCAAAACCAGAATATACGTATCATTTTGGAGGCCATATAGGTACATTAGCAAACATATTCTTGATCTGGATTGTATTAAATTACGATTTGCACGACTTGTCATGCGCATCATTCACGAATACCCTGATTCTTTTTGGAATAAACTATGACAATTTACATCATCATATAGATGATTGAGGTTGTAATATACGACATTTTTCGTAACGATATAGAAAGTTTGACGACTTATTTGGTCGTCTTTTGCGACTTGAGTGCAGAGCTCTCATTTTCCGTCAGTTGAATAAAAATAAGATTATTATTTTTTTTGTACTTTAAACCAATTGGTTTATTCATTCCCAAAAATAATAAAAATAAGATTATTTCAAGGAAATGCGTTTTTTGCTGTCAAATTCAAGTTTATATCGTACAAATTAATTATTTCCCTGATTGCTGATTTTTTGAAATGTTCATGAAGTTATTGTTAGTACCTGGACTTGATCCCCTGACCATACGATCTTCAGCTCATGATGGTTCCTCGACGCTATCTGGAATATATAAAATCAAGGGGATTTGCTTCAAAGGCATTAAACCAAAAGCAAATCGTATATTTCTATAACTTAAATCTTTTGAATCGTAGAACACGACATCGATGCTCTAAAAATAGACCAACATTTCGAAGCCTCCTTTAATACGACTCCAATCATCGATGTCCCATTATCATAAACGATTTTATTGAACTTTTTTGTATTCTTTTACGATTGCCAGCAAATGCGTTTTACGAAAATCAGACATGTGAATTAATTTGCAAAGGTTTACGATTGCATGCACATTATTACGAATTAATGCAGTTATATACGTTTTTTATTTCGAATTATTTTATGCATAGCACGACAAAATCTCTCAGTCACGGCTGATCACCGTATATTGGTCGTTTCATGGATTTTTTGCGAATTGTCGTACACAAAGGTCGAGTTCATATGTACATAAATACGAGTCTCTCTTCTTGTCGTAATAAAATCATGCAATGCTTTTAAATACGATAAAGAATATGCATGGACCGCACATTGTAGGTGCAGATATACGAAAATGAGTATAAATAACATTCTATACGATGTAATCTGTAAAAGAAAATACGACTTCTGGTTGTCTGGGTTCCCATGCCAAATTTGATTCCATTTGCTTGATTAGTTCTAAAGTAATGCCAGCAAAATGTGTTAGTGATCCAACAGAGAACAAACGTACAAGCTTGACATGAAACTTATGTTAGCATTCCAACGACCTTTTTGAACCCATTTTTGTTTTTTGGATGAGCCACCAGATGTCTCCAAACACATCAAAGAGAACTGTCATAACAAAACGGAAAAAAATAATAAAATTTCAGTCAGTTTTGAGTAGGTCGTATGAGGTACTTGTCACGTTTCAAGTAAATTGCTGTTAAAGTTTTGTAACGAATTCGTTATATAATTGAAAATTATCTCAAAACTTATTAGCTAGTTCCTTCAAACTTACTAGAAAAAAAAATTGAACAATGGGACGTAAAATTAATTCTTGAGAGTACTCGTTATGAGATGCCTAGAATCAGATCTGAATGATGATAAAGATCATCAAGAATGTTCCTATTTGACAAAACATAGGCGAGGCGTTCTCTGATTTCAATTACTGTTTAAAAAGTGCGAAAATTTGTTTCGAAACCGTAGGTTGTTTGACCACGTCCACAGCTGCGCAAGAATAATGAAAGAGATTTTTTTCTGGTTAAAGGTTACTCTTATTCCTATAATCTAGGAACAGGTCGATTTAACTTATGCATTGTTTGAATTATCCGAAAGTTCGTAAACGTTTTCGCCTTTTTGAAAACTAGGTGATAGTTGATAGTGACTGCGTTAAGCAGAATCCATCTCCTACTTGTAAACCTGCAGTCCGGCCCTGTCTATAAAAACGCATCTCGATGCACAATAGTTTGCGCGGTATTAAGCACTTTTTTGCAATTTCCGGTTAGTCACTAAAGAATAAGATTTCGAGCGAACAGCATCCTAACCGGTTACCAACAGAAGAATAAAAGTATTTTTCTATAAGAACGCGTGTGAAATAAAGTTCTGTTTTTTTTTTCTAAAATTGGAGATTTAATAAACGGTTGTTTTCAGTAAACTAACGCGTCGTGTGTTGGTGTTTAATCCGAAAGAATTGCCCGTGATACGATCCACTGACATTACACTATAGGTACTTAAAAGATGATTTGTATTTTTTGAACGGTGAAATAGATGGCACTGTTTCAAATCTTTTTTTAACGTTTTTATTTGATGATGGAATTTGAAATTTTGCACACTTTCTTAAAGATTTTTTGTTCGAACTTTTACGTCTGTTCTCTGTAGTGTGATCCTCTCCCTTCCTATGTACTCAGTTGAAGGACAGGGGAATCTATAGATATATTTTTCAACTTCAAATAACATCCCATGTTAAATTTGGTTCCATTTGCTCAAAAAGTTCTCGAACTTTGGAAGCAATTGTAAGGGAACCCTACTATTCCTTCCAATCATCTTACTGAAAGGAGGAGGGGATTCTTAATAAAAAAAAATCTCGTATTCCAATAACCTACCATCGAAGCTCCCTTTCATTTATCCTATCTTCTCGCTGGATGGAGTGCCAATAATCATAGAAACATTTCTTGTATTTGAATACCCCAGATTTGGTTCCAAGGTTGCCGAAATCACAGAAAAATCTGTAATTTTACAGAATTTTGAGCAAATTTTCATCAGAGAATCTGTGTCCCAGAACACATAATTTTGAAATTTTGAAAGGATTTCCGAAATTATAATTTTTTCGAATTGAATCAAATTAAGATTCCTAACCTTACACTAGAAACGTAAGAAAAGTAATGAATTTTGTATGAATATTCTATGAAATTCATGGAAATAGCATAACAGAAATCCGCCTGTAGCCTACACGTTGCATCTATATGTCAAAAGAAAGGGCTAACTTTGCTGCCCAAGTGGCAGAGTTTCGTTTCTGTGCAGTTAGTTTATATTGAGTTGTAAGCCATGGCAGAGTTAAGAGCAGCTATTATCGCTGCGCGGTTGGCGCGCAGATGACGAGATGATTTTTTCGGACGAGAAGCTGCTCGTTTTGGAGCAAAACGTCAACCGCCAAAATGATCGAGTTTGAAGTGTGAGCCTCCAGCAAGCTCCTGCGGACAAGCTGAGCGTTTCCCGGTTTCGAAATAAGATGTCAGTCTTGATTCCAGCAAGATGGTGCCACATCCCACACCGCAAAGGTTGTTCAGGCGTGGTGTGAGAAAAACTTGACCGATTTAATTTCGAAGAATGAATTTCCTCCTTCGTCTTCGGATCTGAATCCACTAGATTATTTCGTGTGGGGATACATGATGTCGAAGCTGAACGACTATAAAATAACAAATTTGAAAATGTAGGACGAGATGCCGATGAAGCACGTGCGCGCCGCTTGCGACGACTTTCCGAGACGCCTGAAGCTTGTTGGATCAGAGAAAGGTGGTGTAATTCCGAGATATCGTCTGTGAAGTATTTTTATGAGTTACTGAAAAAGCTATGAAAGCCAGATTCAGATTTTCTTCTTATTCTTTGAAATATTTAGATTTCCTGTGTAACCGGACTTTTTTGTCACCCTGTATATAGAAACGATGGAATTAGGCTCGAATGATATATTTTATTGGCGACAATTTTAGGTGTTCTGGAAATTTTGGTCGGAAAAGCATAGGATGGATGAAAATCATACAAAGGTCCAGTTCCTAGCATTCTTAGACGCAGTCGATCTCAGTCACTTTTTTGGTTAAAGACAGATAATCTTAATCCATGCATTAGATTGGTAAATTCTTCATCTTTGTTTTGCATAGAACAATCAAATTGGACGAGATATATACAAATCAATAATTTTATTTTTAATAACAAAAATGTACTTTTTGATGAATGCTTACAATTTTTCTCACTACACTACATTACACACTCACTACTCAAAAAAAAAATTACGTCCTGTACTTAAAAACATGACAAATTTCCAACTGTTTTCAGGATGTCAATGCGTTTGAAGCTGATGTTTAAAAGATCAGGATTTATAGATCGTGGGAAAAGTAGTATATTTAATGAGGTGACCTAAGGGAAATTAGAGGTTTTTTTTAAGGTTTTCAACGCATTCTGGAGCACTTTTGAAGCCATGTTCACTGTGTTTACAGAATTAAAATCGGTTAAGAAATACATAAATTGCAACGGGATAAATGAAATGATATGACGCAATGAAAACTGTGTTGTGGAAAAATTGTTCGTTAGATACTTTTGATGAGTCTACACTGTTGCAAAAAACGTGAGATGTGCCGCAACGAAAATGGATCGCTCGTAAAATGACAAAAGGCACATAAATTGAAAAAATTTAAAACTACAAGTTTACAAAATTAAAATTAAAATCGTGAACTTTAAGGACCGACCTACATTCTCAATGTGAAATCGGGCGCTGAATTCTAAAATGAAATTAAAAAAGATCTAGACAGTTTTTGAGTTATGCTCCAAATATGAAATTTTGAAAAAAAGAAATAAGAAAAGTACTAGTGTTTCGGCTAAAATATCTCGGAATGCATGACAGTAATTAGATATCTCTTTTTTTTACAAGCTGAATAAATTGTCTATCGACCATATGAACTTCATTTTTGCGTATGATCAACAGTATTGTTGATATTAGTGACTTTATGATAGAAAAAAACTAGAAAAAACGCTCATTTTTTAGAGAAAAATGGTTCCACTAATTTTGTCTAACACCCAAAGTTCTTTTAACGCATTGCGTTTTATACGAGAATTTTTAGCCACAATACAATATTTGAGCCGCAATTACTTTTTTGTTTCGAGCCCAATCGTGTTCCAGTCTTCCAGTGAAATATTTGTTTCAACTCAGGTTTTAAGAAAAATAATCATTAAAAACAATTGGCTGGAGAAAAAAATTTTAATGAAGAACCAGTATTATTTGTTCCTGCCGAGCAAAATGCCTTAAAATCCTATTCTCGTTTGAGACTCATGCAACCCCTCCCTATGGTCAGATCGTTCCGAAATTTGACATATGACCTTCTGGAAGCTAATTATTAATTTTGATTTAGAGCGAGTGAGATTTACCATGTTTAATTCATCCTATACTATGATTAGTACACTGCGGTTCGTTGGATTTAAAATGGTAAAACATACTGTTACGTAACCATCACTTCTTCAATTTTCAACTGATTGTGATAAATAACCATTTGCAATATTTGTTTCGAGTTGGCATCTAAGGTCAATAGAAAATCATAACTTTTTTAATGTTTCCATCGAGTCTGCTGAAAAAAAATTTCTCTAGAAAACATGCGTTTTTTTTATTTTTTTTTTTTCTATCATAAAGTCACTAATATCAACAATACTGTTGATCATGCGCAAAAATAAAGTTACGATGATCGATCGAAAATTTATTCATCTTTAATAAATGCAATAAAGTGATTTCTAATTACTGTTTTGAAGTCCGAAAAATTCAATCTAAGCAAAAGTACTTTTCCTAATTTTCCAAAATTTTGTTTTTGGAGCATAACTTAAAAACTGTTCCACTGAGATTTTATTGAATTTCATTTTCGTATTCAGCACCTTGTTTATCATTCAAAGTTATCATCAGTTTACTTGATTCAAAATTACTGTAAACTAGTGTAAAAACATTTTCACAAAATTTCATTCCATTCCGTCGTTAAACAGAGCAGAAATCTTCGAAACCTTAAATAGTTTTGAAAACAATGAAAAGTCGCCTGATGTGACGCAACGGTGGAAGAAGGCTTTATCATGTAAACCACTGTATAGACAAATAAATTATTGATTGCAAATTAAAGGCTAAATTAGTCAAAACTCGGCGATCTATAATTTTTTTGGTAAAATTTAAACACCTAAAAGTTATTGCCAATATTATAATATCGTTTTTCCAAATGATATGACGCAACGCAGGAATGCGTCATATTAATTTATATTTTTTTGCGACTTGATTAAAAATCCTCGATATAAAAAAACAAAAAAATCAAGCCCTTAACACCCTAACAACTTTCAAGCGTATTTTCTTAAAACTATCGTTTGTGTACTTATACCTTTTTGATCCTAAGCACCTAAATAACTGAACGTTTACTTTCAGCTTCATAAAAAATACGGATAACAATTTAGTAAAGACTTAACTCATGAGTTTATATTTTGCTAATTATTACACAAATGATTCTGAAAAAAGAATCAAACGGCTATTCCTGATTTAAAAAAAATAGCTTTTAAAACGATATTTTTAGGAACAGACACTGCTTTTCATCAGTACAATCCATCTTATAACTTCCCCAAAAACTCAACACACTCAAAGTGTCGCATTGGGAAACCCGAAAATGAAAATTCATTAATTTAGTCACTTTCCCCCCGGAACACGTAATAACATAACATTCCAATTGAATCCGGAGAACGGTAGGAAAAAGTCCTCTACCTCCGATGGCCATCGGTGAACGAAATATGTATGTAGGTACCCAGGATAGTTTTTGTCTAATTGAGTATGCAAAGCAAAACTACAAACCAGAAAACTACCTGGTAGGTACTTGTTCAGAGATCTTAATTAAAAATTACTTCCCATCTCCGGAAGCAATTTCTTACAATCTGCTTGAAAGCTGGATGCTTGGTAGCAAAGACGACGCAGAAAGATGGCATCCTCAATGAAGATGCAATGCAATTTCAGGTACCAACTACAGTGGTTTTTCCAAAAATAGATTGCTTTTGCCATCAAGCTTATTTTGTCGATGTTGTAACGAGTTTTAAAAAATATGAATAAATGAATGAGCAAAACCGAACCACTGAATGAATTAATTTGTTAAATAATGGGATAATGGGTGGGAGAATGTATTTATTCCGAACATCAATACATTGAAAAAGAAAAGCGTTGAAATACAAGAACAATATAGGTTATACGAAACACCAAATCCAATAGATTGTATTTTTCAGCTACTATCATTCAAATGTGTTAAAACTTTTTACAGCTTTGTTCCTCCGTTTTACAGCATTTCTAGAATCCGTTTTCCACAATAGGTTAGTCGATAGTCGAGCGAAGAATAGCTCGCATACAGCGGAAACGGAAACACTTGCACAAAAGCTGTCTTGTTCGCGGAAATAAACTTGTCTGAAATTGCATTTTTCGTAGGGCTTATTTTCTCACAGAAAGGCCTCTCCTCGGCTTAATACAGTACGTACTGACGACACCCGACCGGCTCAATGGTACGATTTCAACAATAGTTTGTGGGCACTGCTGAATGGGGGTGCACATCTTTGGACATAAATTTCAAGTTGGCGAATGATAGGGTAAAGTTTGCCGTTTTGGAACTAGTTTTCGATTTTATGTGTTTGATCACACACTTAAAAAAATGCAATCTTTTCCGAATGGCTTAAATTAATTTAAATACCCAATTTATTCAGCCTGATAAATGTCCTTCTACCGGCAGCTGGGTGCAAACATTTTGAAGAGATGTTCCTCCCACTACAATGGAATATTGTCGAATTGCCTCCAGGCCTCAGTCCAACAATAGCGGGCGTGGTGCTAGAAAAGTCTTAACTGCGCTTCAAGGAACATAAATTCGTTCAAGTGACCTGGGCCAGGGCACATTAATCTCCGCAGAATTCGGTAACGGCGAAAATGCATTGGAGCTGCGGAAATGAAACTCATTACTAACCCATTGCTAACAAAAATATGCCCAACACCGCGAAACGAAAGCGACAATAAGTTCAGTTCGAAAAGGTTTGAACATTCAGTGTTTATAATTTTAATAATTTAAATTAACACATCCATTAACACATCCATCAACAATTTTTCTCAAAAAATCGATCAAATTACGCATGCCAAAGTAGACTGAGTCGATGTGGGGTCATTTTAGAATTTCTTAAATCTGGGGTCTTCAACACTTCGTTTTGGTTCAAAACTCATCCATGATTTTTATTTTTTAGAATTTTAATTAAGGTTTACATGAGTAAATTTGAATTTTTAGGTTTGCATGGGAAAATTAAATATTTTTTACTGAAAATAATCATCAAATTTGTTTCTTCTGTGGAAACGAGCCTACTCATGATTTTTGTGCCAATTTATAAAACTTCTAAACGAAATTCTCGCTCGGCATCGAAATTAGAAAAAGTTAGATAGGTTCAGCGTGTTTGGTGCAGATATAAAGAAATGTAGGCAACGTTCAGTGCCGAAATACTCAAATCGCTGCGCTAATCAAAATATACTACTAGAATCTTCATAAATTTACTTTTCAAGTGAATATAAAGTTTTAAATCCCGTGCAAAGTTGAATTTTAGATTAAGAAAATCTGAGAAACTGCAAATTTATTTACAATAAGCTCGAAAACAGTTTCCTTTGAGAACTGGTAAAATATCCTGAGTTCCATATTTTGATAATCGTTATCTTATTTTAATCGCCGCCGGGATATATTCTTATTTAATTTTTGGCATTTCGGCGAGTTGTGAAAATTCAAGGTAGAATATTTAGAAAGAACATGAAAGTATTATAGGTGGAAAGATTAAAGCTAGAGCGCTTTAGGTAGAAGAAATTGAATAGTTGGTGAAAATGTGAGCAGGGCTTTTGTTTTGTGAACAGCTTTTGAACTACTTGCGTGATTCTTTGCCGCGCGCCGTTTCAATGTTGATAGGAAGCGATGCAGAAACCCATCGCATTCCTACCCACATTGAAACACGGACGGGTCGAACACATGAGATTGTGGTCGGATACAATCTCATGTGTTCGACCCGTCCGTGTTTCAATGTGGGTAGGAATGCGATGGGTTTCTTCATCGCTTCCTATCAACATTGAAACGGCGCGCTGCAAAGAATCACGCAAGTAGTTCAAAAGCTGTTCACAAAACAAAAGCCCTGCTCACATTTTCACCAACTATTCAATTTCTTCTACCTAAAGCGCTCAAGCTTTAATCTTTCCACCTATAATACTTTCATGTTCTTTCTAAATATTCTACCTTGAATTTTCACAACTCGCCGAAATGCCAAAAATTAAATAAGAATATTTTGATAATCCAAAAACTAAAAAAATGTGTCAAATAACGTCAACTTTCAAACCTTTTTTTTTAAATTATATCTTAAACAATTTTGAGGGTTTGTTGTATAAAAAGTACAGGCTCCACTAGAGATGTACCGAATATTCGGTCGGCCAAATATTCGACACCGAATACAACCTAAAAACCGTTAAGCCGAATATTCGGTTCACCAAATAGTTGAGCTAAATATTCGGCCGAATAGGCTGAATATTTATTTTTAAAATCAGTCAAACCTTTCAAGTTTATCCGAAAATATTCTACTGTAGATCGTACTAGATACTTTGATTATCGTTTATTCCTGGTTTTTTTGGATAAATTCGAGATAAGTCAAATCTGGCCTAGATGCCCAGATATTGTTCAAAACTTTTCAGATCACAATGCTAAATTAAATTAAAAAAAAACACAAATTCTTCTTTTAAAGTTGAATTTTTTGTGTCCACTACTTTTTTTAGTAAATTAAAAAATGAAGATAATATTTGTTTAATTCCTCAATACGGTTTGAACGCTGCTGATTTGAAGAATATTATTATTTCAAGGAAATTTTCATTCACTTTTCTCTTGTTTGTTATAGAATAATGTTAGGATTCTGTTTAGATTTGTCCTATTTTATACGTGCGGTAGAAAGTATAGCATGCTTGAGGTTAAGTATCTTCGTTCTTTTAGAGTACTATTTGAACTCAACTCGAAAATCCAACTCAAATAATAAATTCTGGTTTTAAATATTCAATTTTATTTCTGAATCTAAATTCAAATTTTGAAATTTCATATTGAGACATGGAGCTTAAGAAACACAATTTTGACTGATTGGCTTTGAATTTTAAGCTGATATTCTGGATTAAAATTTAAGTTAAATTATAAGTTCTTCATAAATTTTAATACTATAATTTCTGATAATCAATCTTGTTCTCTAAATGACAGTTAATGGAGAATATTAATTACATAAAATACGCATATAGGATGAAAAATTAAAAAAAAAAGTTTAAAATATTATTAAAATATCATCGACAGTATTATTGGTGTGTCATGAAATCAAATCGTGATGGCCAAAAATCATACCAAGATGTTCAACCTGAACGTTTGCTTGTTGTCAATATATGTTTTGAGCTAGATGAAGTTGAACTTTAATCGCAAAGCACTATCTTTTAACTTGAAAACAGCATTAAAAACTATTATATACCTTCTTGTCTCTGGAAACTCTATCAAGCAAATAAAACACTCACTTAAACCATGGAATTTATTATTGATTTCATTTCTTAAGTTTCAACTGTTGAAATTCTGGAGAAGAATTTTCGCATCTTAACACCAAAATCGTAATATTTTATAATGATTTTCGCAGTCCGTAATATGAATCTTGAAATGCAAACATTCAAGTTCTAAAATTTCACTCAAATATTTGAATTGAGTTTAATCACTTTTCTTTGTTCATTTCGAAATTCTAATTTTTATTTCAAAGCTATATATTCGTCCATTCAATCGAAAGTAAGTTTAAATGAAGCATTTTGATTTTATTTCTGAATCACATTTTTTTTTTCAATTTTGGGAGGTCAATGATATGAATAAAACATGATTTTTAATACGTGATTGATTAAATGCAGAAATTCGATTATATACTAACACATTAGAAACAGTTCGTGTTCAAGGAAATATCCTTCGACGTTTTGTTATTTTAAAAATATAAAAAGTTCCAGTATCATATTCTGCTAAAACTGGAATATTCCATAGCACTGAAATTTATAAATTTAGCCATGAAAATCCCGATCCTTTTGTCATTAGCCAATTTTAAGACTCGTGCTTAAAAAAAAACTACTTTTCGCAACTTTGCAAAACTATCTTTTTTCGAAATAACTGTCTTTTTGCGTTGTACATTTAGCTCTTCTTTAAAATTGTATTTTCCATTTTCTGTGATGAATCATTATTGAGTTTTTTTTTTCACAGTTTAAATTTGATTTTGAATTTTTTGTTTCCCTTCCAACTGTGAAAATAATGTTTCAATTTGAAACTTTGTATACAATCATTCCATTTTAAGTTTTGGGCAAAGTTGTCGTTATCACAGAAAAATCCACAATTTTACAGATTTGTGAGCTTATTTTAATTCTTGATTTTAGAATTATTGTTACAGAATGAATGTTTTTACTTGATTTAATTTAGATTCCAAAAACGAAAAAATAATGACTTCACCGTTGCATGCATTTCGCATTTCAAAGTGGTAGTTTAAAAAAAAATCCTCCTAATTAAACCACCAATATAACGTTTTTGACAACAATATTGCATTGACGCGTACAAAAAACACTATTCGAGAATAACGGTCGGCAATCTAAATGGTTGTGAGACAAATGCAAATACAAGTTATTGAAACTCATATTTGATCAAGTTACTCATTTTTTTTTGTTTAGTATAGACTCGTATTTTATAATAATTAACTGCATATCGTAAGCAGAAATCGAGAAATATATTCAATTTAAGAAAAACTTCACCAGTCGTACAAAAACGTCTCGAGGGCAGCAGACCGCGTTTTCATCCTTGAACTAGATAGTTTCATATTCTTAATTCAGAGGAAAAAATGTTGTTTTGGGAAACATTCGTACTTAATTTGGCTTTGTAGTCAAAAGTATTCAGTATTAAAAAACTTTTTAAAGCTTCCGCAAGAGATAAAAAAAAATTAAGTCCTTGATTAGCTTGTTTTTATTTCTTTTCTTTGGATTAATTTAAAAAGCAATGGTACATATTTGTATGCCTTATCTGTTGTTTTTTTTTTAGCGGAGAGTGGGGTATCATGGGCCACTTTTCAGGGAATTCATAACTGCTTTATAATATAGGATCAAATGAAGCAGATAAATGGTATTGTTTTCTAAATTTCTACATTTGGAAATTTTATATAGTTTTAAATTTATTGATTTCCCCAAGTTCTGACTGCATCAAAAAAGTATTTTTTGGGATTTTTGAAAATGCTGGGAAATTGTGAGCCACCAAATCCATAATGACCAAATGACATGTAAATTTATGAGTTGACCCAAAACAGTAATTTTATATTTTATTGAGTTATTTCTAAGCAATTTCAGTTCAGGATATAAGGAGTTGTTTATAATCGATTAGTTTCAAAATTCTGGCTCGCGAATTTCTAGGTAAAATTCTTGTCTACTGAAACTACTGTTTTTGAATAATCTCAGCCTAACTGAGAAGAAAATTTTTATAATTGAAGGATTCATAGACTAGTAAAAATTGAAGGTATTTAGAGAAATTCGAGCGATTTCAAGTGTTTTGAACGATGTTTTCTCACTTACACTAAATCGCCCAAACAAAAAATAAGGTTTTTTCTCACTTGGGGAGGAAGTGATCACCCCACTCATCCCCCACCCCTCCTCTCATTAAACTGCGCATGCTTAGAACAAATACATGAATATTATTGGTTGAAATTTACGTTTCATGCATATATCGATAAGATCTAAGTCTGCTAAGCTCGTTTAGTCTCTTTGAACTATTTTGTTAAAATTGTTTTTGAGCTCTTAAAATCACTTAACAGATAGTTACCAAGTTTTGAACAACTGATTCTGAACAAAGTTGAATCCTTATTTGTGGAAATTGTTCTTCAAATGTTTCGTGATTTTTCATAAGCTCAATTCGAAGATTAACTTAAACACGTCTGCCGCTCACAAGAATAGATCAATGACTGACTTTGTTTTGTTTGTTTGCCTAGTGTTGCCAAAATAGCAAACGTTGCCAATGAAATTTATTTTATTTTATTTATCTTCAGTGTTGCCGGATACAACTATTATTTTAATTTATTTTTTATGATATTTGATTTATTTTTTCCATATCCTTCATCTCATCCCAACAAAACGCTTTTAAGAAGTTTAAATATTTAGGAGTCATCAGTAATCAATGACAGTTGAGCCTCGATTTAAATACCAATACATCATCCCAGAATCAAGGTTCATGCGTGACTTCCAAAAGATTCACCCTTCGAAGAAACATCGATGAGCTGCTCATAGTGGTTTTTCCAAACCAAACCAACGACCGACGCGACGGTACAAAATCCATGGCTGAGGGTATCATAAAAATGACGATGTTACAATTTGCTTACTCATAATTTAACCTACCCTTTTGCTGTCATCGTCGGGGAAAACCCCAACCCAAGTTTTTTTTTGTTTAATGTCTCCTAACTGGTTAGTTATGTGTGTCGAATTTCAAAATTCTGATTTGCAAATGTTTTGAATAAAATTTGTATTCAAATGCCGAAAATTCAATCCATTGTACAAACATGAAATTTGGTTTGAATTTATGGTATTTTTTTTTAGTTTTGAATATTTGTATAAATGGACACACTCTAAAAGTCAGCAAACCGTTAAATCGGATCCAAAAAATGTAGAAAAACGAAAAGAAAGGATTGACGCAAAAAAAGGACCATGAAAAACTACCACTGCAAATCGGCCAGCCAGCCAGCCAAAAGGAAAAAAAAAACGATGAGAGAAAATAAATAAAATCCATCGTCATCCGAGCAGCTTAATTTTCCTCTCCTTTTCACAAATAATCGAAAAAGGACAAAATTCTTTCCACCCAATGGAGGCTGCTTGGCTGAAGAAAATCATCACTGATGAAAAGCGATGATTAACTGGGTGGGTTTTGGGTGTTGTTGATGGATTTTTTTTTGCCATTTTTACAACAGTACAAATTTCCTGGCTGTTTGCATCCTCATTTTTTCCCCTGGGTAGATGTTTGATGGGTTGAAATCATCTCGGTCATAATTTTCGGTGTTGTTTCTTTTACACTTTGTTTCACAATGAAATTCTGGGCTTGGAAAAGTCGGTAAATTCTGAAAAAATCCATACAAAAGTTATTTCAATAATATATTTATTTTTGAACGTTCTTATATGTATGTACTGCTTGTAACGTACCAAAATTTGGGAATAACTTTGAAAGCCAAAAATATTCGAAAGATCAAGCTTTCATCCCACAGTGAACTGCTTCGCCTATCTCTCGCGCCCACGCACGAACCTCATCTCCAGACGGACACCCATCTTGGACATTGTTTGCCAACTGCCTGAACACACCGAAAGATTTCCGAGAAAACCCTTTCATTATAGCGAGTAATGCCTTTCGGTCATCTTGATGCGGGTTTCGGGATTGCGTAAAGTGGCTCCAGGAGAAGAACCATAAGCCGGGGACGAATGTTTGGGGCGAAAATTGGGTGGATTTCTTCTGATCCGTTGAAAGGTGGAGGTCAAAAACCGTCACTTACAGGTGATGAAGATGCTTGGGGTTTAACGTTCGGGCAGTTTTTAGTGTATAGAACAGAAAAGTTAAAGTGAGGTTCTTCAGGCCACTTCAGTCTTTTTGGTTTTTTTAAGCCAAATTAATTAGAAAAGATCTTCAACGAGTCCAAAAACAATCTCACAGAAAACGATATCATTCAACTCACCATATTCATTCAAAAGTAAATCAGCGAACGCAATTTGTACTGCACCAACAATGGTAAAACCATCCCATTCAGGACAATATGCGAGGCATCGTCGTTAGTGATGTTTGACCCCTAATTGCATGTCGTCAAGCATATTGACAATCATCGACCATTTGCCTTCAAAGAGTTGGTGTGTTGTGTGTGCTGCGAAGTTGCATTTGGCCATGTTATTAGTAGGTATACTAGATAGAATCCACCCTTTCATCCCCCCACGACTCAACCCCGAATCAATGTTTAACGGAGGCAGAAAAAGCATTCTTCAAAGAGAGCGGGAGTAAGTGGAACATAATGACTGTGTTGCGAGAACCAATCCTCCCCCCCCCCCCCCCCTCCCCCCCTGGTTCGAAAATGTTTCCAAGTGGTCCTAATTGGTGTATTCATGTAATGTTGATTGATAATTAGTGCAGCAAGAGCGTCCTGTTTCCTATGGGAAGAAAGGGTGACGCGTTTTGTTGGAGCGTTTTGATCGATAATAAATATAAGGGGGCTTTAGTGGAATTTTGCCTATAAAGAACAGTGAGGTAAAAATTGCTGAATAATATCATTTGCTGTCTTTGAAAATTACAAAGGTAATAATGTAAATGATTCAATGATTTAGCGCTCAGATTTACTCAACAAAATTTCTCCAAAATTAATTTTATAAAGAAATCCTCATACCTGGAGAATGAATAACTCGTAAGATTTTAAATCTTAGAAAAAAAAATCCAGAACAACATTTCTTTTTGTTTAAAAAATGTCGAGCCTGAGCTACAAGTTACACAATGAACCAATTGAAAGGTGCTAAACAAGCGACACAATCACACTGTATAATTTTGAGAATCTCAATGTTCAATATGAATCAATGACGACGCCTGCCAAGTGCCAAGTCCATGTAGATGAATGAGGGAAAGGAAGTAGAGCAAAATACATATTAAGAAATTGGCTCACCACGGCGAAATTTGGTCTTATATCACTCTAGGCCCATGGCTGTAGGAAAAAGAGGGAAGGGGGGTTACCCTCAAACCCCCACCCCCGTGAGAATCCAAAAAGGTCAAGCAGGTCAAGCCAGGTTCTTCTCTAAACTTAAATTTTTAAATTGTTAATCATATTTTGATGCGAATTAAATTTAATGATCTCGACTCAAAGCTAATGCAAAAACCTCAAAATCTTATCGCTGGTCCACAATTCTACTACAATTTCTTCAATAAAATTCTCACTTGATGATAGATATTTGAAGACTGTACTTGAAAGTCGCTATTGAAAGTTGTGGCTTGTGATAAAGCTCAGTTGGCAAGTCAGTTGCTGAGCCGATGTCCGTGAGTTCGAGCCCAAGAGTAAACATCGATAACAGTTGTACCGGATAAGTTTTTCTATAACTTGTCCGCAAACATAAGTCGCGAATGACATAAAGATGTTAAAACGACCATAACCGAAACAAAAAAAAAGCTATCAAAAGTTATTCACAATAGAAGTTGGTGAATGACATTTGGGTACAGTCCTTAGTCCCGAATATCGGATTTCCTATAAGATTAGACTCACTTAGGTTGCCAGATTGCCGAAGTTTTGTCCGAATGTTTTCACTTCATATCTACAATCAAAGAACAATTCAAAATGCGTGATCACAATTATGTATTTTGCGTCCAAACAATGTTTAAGCTAATTTTATCGAAATAAACTGAATGATGTGTTTCAAAAAAAAAACAATTTTTCGAGTTTATTTTCTTGACTTTGAATAACTCCTTAATTTGGCTGGATATTGCTCAGATTTTGGGTTGTAAACTTTGAAATCGAATGCCCGAATATTGCAAGGTTTTTAGACAAAAAGGCCCAGATTTTCTCTGCCCAGATAAGTGCGGAAAAATTCCTGGTAAGCTTAGCTTAGAATCATTTCCGATGTTCTGGTTCCAACTTTTTATAAAAATCAAAATATGTTGCCTGTGATCGGATTATGGAAACTGTATCCAGTTTATTCTTCTTGATTTATGATTAGTTTATTTTCCTGTTCGAAACTCATCATTCCGGAATATTGGGGGAAAATATTAAAAATTTCAACCATTTTTAATATTTGAAGATGAAATTCTTACTCTAAACTCTTATGCTGAATTGAAACTTATAAAAGTTTCATAATGATGATCCAGAATTGAAATATCAGAGTTTCGTCATACGGGATTTTTATTCAGACTCACTTGTTGAATTACGAATAAATAATTTAAGGAAGAATTCATTACGAAAATCAAAGATACAAATCCAAATAAGAAATTTATGGTTAAGGATTCTGTTAAATTGTTATGAGAAGATTAATCCCCGTAATGTATGTTTGTTATTTAATTTAACGGCTTTATCGGTAGAAAATTATATCCTTTTTAGTAGGGACATCTTAAGATTATGATTTTTTAAGATGGATAGATAGTTAGGAGAAATGAAAGATGGTTAAAATTGGCAGGGAGAATTTATTTAGGAGCATTATCATTACATATAAAATTTTTGTTCTGTTATGAAAAACATTTTTCGTTTCATAATTAAAAGTAATTTTTGGTTTTAATTAAGACTCAGAATTTTCATTTAGGCTCAAAATGCAGGATTAAGAATAAGAATTTAAACTCAAAATTGCTCAAAAAAAACACAAAACATGTGAAAACTACTGTTAGAAAAAAAATCTGAATTTATTTTCAAGATTACGTTCTTCAAAAAATCTTAATTTTGACTCAAAGCTTTTTTTTACAAGATTTAAATAATGAAATAAGTTATTATTGATAATGTTTTGTTTATAAAATAATTTCAACTTAATTTTCAGGTTCGGGAAAATTTAGATGGAAATATGTTTCATTGGTTCTGTTGTTTAGCATCATTTAAATTTTAGATACCTACTTTAAAACCAAAGAGTTGAAAATAAATCTGATTTGAATCCCAAACTTATTGTTTTTCTTTTATTCCTTATTATTTAATACAATTTCTTAACAATTTTTTTTCAAACGTCGCCTTTAAAATCCTTCATTTATTTTTAAAGCTTAAAAAACTGGAAACATCTAGGACTTATTTTCGAAAGTACATAAGGATTATAATTTGATAAAAAAAAATATGAAAGAACTTAACCCGAACAATGTTTTTTTTTCGATTATAGTCGTTTTACCATCTTTATGGCATTCGCGACTTTATCAACGCTGCAGTTGGCGGATCGTTATTGAAAAACTATCCGGTACAACTGTGTTCGATGTTTACTCTTGGGCTCGAACTCGCGGACATCGGCTCAGGAGACAACAGACTTGCCAAATGAGCTATATCACAAGCCCTAACCCGAATAATGTGATACTCTTATTTAGTATAACTTTTTTAATACTTTTGTGAATGTATGCATTTTTTAATCAAAAATGTTATGGGGAATTTGCAAAAGAGTATGGAAGATTGGGCTTGTTTGATTTGAGTATAGAATATTAAAGTTATATTTTAAAAGAATTGAAGGCTACCCTAGATATAAATAATTTTTTGCTCAAATTAAAAAATGTATGATCTACCAGACTCTTTAACAAATCCAAAGATTTATACAATCGATGAAAGCATATTGTTTCTTAAGGTTTCATTATAAAAATTTATGCCACCCTTTAGTTTAAGGACCATTTTTCCTAAGTTACGATTTAGGAATACGAATACAATTAATCAGGGCTTAAAAATGAATAATCATATAGTTACAAATAGAGATGTACCGAATATTCGGTCGGCCGAATATTCGGCGCCGAATACCTCCAAAAAACCGTTAAGCCGAATATTCGGCTCACCGAATAGTTGAGCCAAGTATTCGGCCGAATAAGCCGAATAGGCCGAATACTTATTTTTCAAATTTTAAACATTAACAGACTTGACAAATTTTTCATTTGATTTTGGATAATTTCTAAGATATCCAAAAGTAATGTTGAAAAAGCTTCAAAATCATCAAAAACTTATGATTTCAGTAGAAGATCTTATGTGTATCAGTGTATATTTGACTGTAGATAGCTTTACACTTTGATTATCGTTTATTCCAGATTTTTTTTCATATACCCAGGCTTGTCCATAAATCGAATAAAGAATCCCAGAAAAGTCAAATCTGACAATAATGGCCAGGTATTATTAGAAGTTTTCCAGATTTTACCCGGGTTTATTCAGATTATTTGGTATATCAAATAAATACTAAAGTTTCTCTTAGAACATTTTTCGATTTTGCGTAAAAATACGATTTTTTAGAGTGAATTTGAATATAAACATTAATTTTTCTTTGACCCTAAGATACGATTTTGCCACTGCTGCTGTAATTCGATGAAAACATTTAATTTCAAGTAATTTACTTTCTTTTTCCTCTTGTATGTTTGAGAATAATGCCTAGATTTTGTTGAGATATGCTTTTTTTACAATTTTTTTTTTCCAAAAATCGTCCAGATCTGGTCTTGTAGATCGTTTGGAAGAAAATATGGTTTTCTTAAAGTTAAAGACCATCGTTTTTTGGCAGCTATTTTGGAGACATCTAGCTAAGATTCGCCATTCACCTGATTCAATATTATATAAGCAATTTTAAATAGCTTTGTACCTGTTTTGACATGTTTTGTCCCAGATTTCACTGGAACCAAATCTCTTTGATGATATATGTACGTCCTAGAAGTGACAATTTATCTGATGTCCTTCTAACTATTGGTGAAATTTTGAAAATCAAAGAGACCTATACCTAAAGAAGATCTGATGTATTATATTATATATTATATAATAATAGATTCAAAAACATATGGAATATTAATTTGGAAGAAATAGAAGAAAAATTAAATTATAGCTTTTTATTTTCTATTAAAAACTCAACAGAATATTCGGCCGAATATTCGTTTGGCCGAATAGTTGAAAAGGTCAATATTCGGTATTCGGCCGTTCGCCGAATACCACTATTCGGTACATCTCTAGTTACAAACTAATTTGTTTAAATTTTTTTTATTCGTTCATTGCTGGGCAAAAACCATAGGTAAAATCATACGAAATCCCTCCCCAAACACCCCCCCCCCCCCCCCAATGAGTCGGTTTTTTCTGCGGCACTGCTAAGAAGTTTAGCTAAAAAAAATCATGGAATTTCACACATCACGAGTTGATTACCATGTTACAGGTGTTGAATACTCACGACAGTCAACAGAATGAGCATACCTTATAAAAACTAAAATTTAGTATCAATTTAATCACTTTGATTAAAAAAAATTAATGTCACTAAAAATTTAAGACTGATATGAAATATTCCTCAAGAAACCAATTTCAGCCACAATTGAATTTTGATTGATTATCTGGTTAATCACCGCGATAAATTTTTTGTTGTTTTCATTGACTTATTTCAGCAAGAATGAAAACGAAATTACTATTACTCCAAACGTTTCGAGCTACTTTTGACGTTTCGCACCTTCTCAGTGGACCTTAAAATAGAATTTACTTGTATTTTATGTTTCACATTCTTCTGAATATTTGAAATTAATATTTGAAAGGGTTTTGATAAATTACTCAAGGCATTAAAACTCACATTTTTCGAGGTGCAAATAATGTAAGATCTGGTTTTGAATGATTTCTGTACTCTGAATCCAAATAAGCAATAAGTTTTTTTTTCTAACAGCTTTTGTTTTTGAAATCACTTTTGAAAATAGGTAAAAAATATCTAAGCAGTTTCATTTTTGACTTTTTTGACAAAACAAAACTCTAAAACGATTTTCAAGTTTCCAAAAGATTGCGAGTAATTTTGATTTCAGCAAAAAAAAAAAAAATACAAGTTTTCTTATTTGTTCACTTCACTCCATATAAACAAAATTGAATGATATTTCCAAAGAAAAAATCAAATTATGGGTTCATTAAATTTTTGCCGCCGGTCGTGGCCTAGAAGATAGCGTTCCAGTCTTCTAAGCCAGAGTCCATGAGATCGAATCCCGATCACGGCACATGTAGTACTCTTTCTGTGTTCTGGTGGCTTTAGCATTTGTAAGATGCTATATAGCCATAATATCCTTGAAAGATGTACACCTTAGAGTTATGTAAATTAGATCTCTTCAAAGAAACATGAGGTTTCACTGAGATCCTATATGTGTGTATTCGTTTTTATAAAAAAAAAACGAAATGAAACATCTTATATATAAAAATGAAGGCGTTTTCTTTGGAACACCATCACATTTAAGCGGACACGGTCGGAATGAAGTGAAATTTTGGTATTCGAGGGTTTATCGAGTCGGAGATGGTTTGTATAATAGTTCCGAGAATCTTACTTTTTATAGAAGGAGGGCTCCCATACAAAATCAACTTCAAATAAGACACAACGCAAATAATTTTAAGATGTTTTTTTATCTAAATTGATTCACGACCACGAAAAGGTTAAATACGTGTAGATGAAGTTAAACTTTTTCTAATGATTGATAAAGTGAATGATAAAACGAAGTTTACTGGGTCAGCTGATTCTAAATATTTTTTTTCAGTAGTGTCGGAATCTATTTAATTTTTTTTAAACTGTAGAAATGAACCTTTTTAAAATCATTCATCATCATCAAAATCCTGATCATCATTATTCCCAAATTAAATATACTTCTTTTTTTTCGACAAGTTTAAAAGTATTAAATCTGCGTCTGAAACCTGAAAATTTAGAAACGTTTCCCTTACTTTAATTAATTATTATAACCGTTTTTTTGAATCTTTCATTTTAAATTTATTCTATGAAAAGTTGAAGTGGCAACTTTAAAGCCAAATCTTAATGCGCAACTTTAATCAAATAATTTATTGCTTTGTACTTTGAATTGAATTGAATTCAAGAAATAACCCGTTTCCCAACCTGTACTTTGTCAGTATAAGTTATCAATTATGAATTTAAAATTTTATTTTATAAATATTTGAAGTTATAATTTTGAAATTAAATTTTTAAGCGTTTTTCTCCGATAACTGTAAGAGTTTGAATATGTAAAATTTATGTATCTCTGATTTTGATCTCTGGCACTCTTGAAATAAAATAGTTTTATTGTTTTGTATAAAATTTAAATTTAAATTTCTAGTTTGTGTTTTGAATAAATTCTCTTTAAAAGCTTCAAAATGGCTTTTTTTCTTATGAAGAATTCACAATTTAAATCGTGTTTAAATATTTCTTCAAATTCAAAATATTAAAGTAGAATTTTTCAATCAAGCCTTCAATTGAAAATGATGAAACGGAATTCATATAGATTATTACCTTCTTGCTGAACAATTTTTGAACATGATTAATTTCTTACTTGATCTGAAATTAATTTCAAAATTCGATCCAGTAACTTTAAAAATCTGGGTTTCAATTAATGATTTTAATTCTGTGATTCTTATGCTTTGAATGGTTTATTTCAAAATTAAAATTCTATTTCGATTTCTAGGGTTTCAGAAATATTGATGTTGAATTTGTATATTTGGCTGCTTGAATTTTTTTCCAAGCAAATGTGTAGTTCAGAGTAAGGAACATAATTTAAAAAAAATTGTTTATGACTTTCCGTAAGTAGCGTTGAGTCGAACCTTAGATTTTGATTTATTTTGAATCGAATCAGTAAAAGTTTGTGTTATGGTCATAAGTAAGCAAATGGCTTTTGAAATCAATTTCGGGTCCTCCGCACGGATCTGACTATTAAGTGAAATTAAAAATGTAAGCTTGGCAGTTTTTGAATAAGTTCAAACTCAATCATATTATTCTTAATTTTTGTACGTTTAGAGTATTTATTATTGTCGATAACTTAATAACGTGAACCGTTTGTTCCTACGCTTAAACCAATAGGCATAGCTAACTCAAATCAAATCGAAAAGCGTTTGTCATTTGATAACTTAAAAAACAGATAATTCCTCTCAATTCAAATTTTAAATGCAGCTTTCTAAGCATCTTTTAATTTTTTTATTTTTCTGTACGCGACTTGGTCTAACCAAGTTTTACAACCAATTTTCTGCAAACCACTTTAAAAAAAATGTCCCAGGAATTAACATAATTTCTTTATCAATAATTTTTAAAATGATTTATTCAGTAGTCGATTTTATATTTTTCAATGACCGGTACTTCTATCAACCCATCCAGACGTAAATTAGTTAGGCAGCTAAATTTTCCAGCAACTGATCAAGAAGAATGTTTTACCCAGGGTTTTCATCCCGAAGGATTATTCATCCCTTAAGGGTGAAGGAATAAAGAAACGGCTGAGGATGGGACGCTCAAACAAAACAGATGCCTTATCCAGTAATAAATATACATAAATAGGTGATTAAGTATTGTTTTCTTTATTTGAAATCACAAAAAACTGAACTGAACTAGTAAAAACAAACGTTATCCAAAATCATTTGAAAGAAAAAATAGCTCTCAATTGCCTGTACATATTTATTAAAGACGTATTAAAAACCATCATTTTTCCGCTTAATTCAGCTATCGAATATAATTGAGAACAATAATAAAGCGAGATACCAGGACGGTGTTATCCTTTCAATTCATCTTCTTATCTCTTTTTAATAACTCGTTCTTGAACTAGATTATAAAATTCAAATGGATTTGAAAACGGAAAGATACTAAGCTCTTGATAAAAGATATTTAAATCCTTTTGACATCTTCTAAATGTTTGAATCTCCACCGGAAGGGAGTAGGGTAAGCTCTTGTTTGGTTTCTTCCGGACCAGTACTGACCCAAAACTGACCAGTAACAGGTTCCTTTTTATGCTCACTAAACTTTACATGATTTTTCAGTCTTTCCACAATTTATAACACATATTTATTTGATAAATCTTAGAGCAAGTTCACTGGTGTTGGGAGAAAGTGGTTGAAATTTTGACACTATAAGCACATTTTGAAAACATTACCAAGCGAAAACATTTCAAGATCTGTGGCCTTCAAGAGTTTTTAAAACACGTGTTGTATTCTCGCATGCTGTGATGCAAAAATAGCAATATTTCTATCACACACGGCTGGAATAGAAACAGTGCTGTAAAATAATACAACTTTCAAAGATCTTGAAAACATTTATGCATGGTAAAATTTTCAAAATGTGCTACAAGTGTCAAAATTTTCACCACATTCCCCCAATACCAGTGAACTTGATCTTAGAAAGCTTGGCAGTAGAAATAGTTTTCGCTGCTTATTGCATCAAGGCCTACTTCTCTCCTGCACCACATCTTATTGAACGACTGTGAAGAAAAATAGAACCCAAAAGCATAATTATGTACGTACGTTCATCATTTTTAACAATAAAAGCAACAGTTCATAACACCAGCTCCTAGAAACAGAATTTATGATTTTCTAGTGAACCATCATTTCTTATGTAAAAAAATGCGAGGAATCCAGATGAGCCGTTCTGCAAAACCAGAATCATTCATTCATACTATCCGAGATTCGTACCGAATTCCTTTGAAAACTCAAACGATTTTCAATCGTCAAACCCAACCAAAACAGCGTCATTGAGATTTTTTTATGAAGAAGTCCTGATAATTCCACTTGGCAATTGGCATTTTTGGCTACGCTGAGCAGTAAATAAAATAAATAATCATAAATACGAAGTTCCTTTTCCGAGAACGACATTGCACCCCATCGAGTTCTTCAATGTTAAAAAACCACCTTCAGCCGGAGAGGCATGGACCATGGAGAAGCCAGGGCCAGGGAGGATCAACTACCATCTATTCGTGGCCGGCAGTGTCCAAGACTTGAAATGACAACATTGTGTCCTTTTCTCCTGAACCGATAAGACCGACAATGTCAGACGTGCGCTTCCTGGGGGCTCTCCAATCTTCAATCTGGTTGCTTGGCTGTCGGATAATGTGGCTGTGTGATACTTGCTTCCAGAATACCTACTTGTTGGCCAGCCAGTGCCCAGTAGTACTCCACCATAATTGGCCCATCCAGCCCTAGCTGTCTTCCGTATGGACAAATATGTCTTGCTGCTGCCAGTTAACTCTCTATCCCGGCAACAAACAGGAGACGGCTGAGCTAGTGTAAGTGTAAGGATTCATTTTCTTGGGAAAACCCATAAAAGAGAAGTGGTTCGGACTTAAGGAAGAGACTCTTTGAAGCCAATAATCGAATCATTCAAGCAAATTTAATGGCCAGAGCTTTGCCGAATGAGAAGCTTGAGTGAACGTAATCATGGTTTGCGGATTTGATACGGATACGGGAACACTATTTATGTAAGACTTCTTTTGCTGCTTCTGCCATTCCCAATTCAAAGTAAGGCTTCATTTATAAATGGGAGGATTATGGCACAGATGAATTGGCAGATGATAAACAGCTCACTTGTAAAGATCATGCAGCAGCTTTATGAAAAACCATTTGAATAGAAGTCTTTGTAAAACCCCATTTGAACTAAATTCAGTTTATGCAAGTACGAGAAAATACAAAAATGTCGAAAATGAAATTAAAAAAAAATGAAATTTAAAAAAAAATGACAAAAATGACAAAAATGACAAAAATGACAAAAATGACAAAAATGACAAAAATGACAAAAATGACAAAAATGACAAAAATGACAAAAATGACAAAAATGACAAAAATGACAAAAATGACAAAAATGACAAAAATGACAAAAATGACAAAAATGACAAAAATGACAAAAATGACAAAAATGACAAAAATGACAAAAATGACAAAAATGACAAAAATGACAAAAATGACAAAAATGACAAAAATGACAAAAATGACAAAAATGACAAAAATGACAAAAATGACAAAAATGACAAAAATGACAAAAATGACAAAAATGACAAAAATGACAAAAATGACAAAAATGACAAAAATGACAAAAATGACAAAAATGACAAAAATGACAAAAATGACAAAAATGACAAAAATGACAAAAATGACAAAAATGACAAAAATGACAAAAATGACAAAAATGACAAAAATGACAAAAATGACAAAAATGACAAAAATGACAAAAATGACAAAAATGACAAAAATGACAAAAATGACAAAAATGACAAAAATGACAAAAATGACAAAAATGACAAAAATGACAAAAATGACAAAAATGACAAAAATGACAAAAATGACAAAAATGACAAAAACGACAAAAATGGCAAAAATGACAAAAATGACAAAAATGACAAAAATGACAAAAATGACAAAAATGACAAAAATGGCAAAAATGACAAAAATGACAAAAATGACAAAAATGACAAAAATTACAAAAATGACCAAAAAATCCACAGGCACAAAATGACAAAAAATATTTCCTCCAAAATTCAGTTTTGATCCGTTATGTGCTATTCTTTAAGGATTTCCCCATTTTCATCAATTCATATGGTTGTTAGAAGACCAGTTCAAAGAAAATTCTTGTTGACTTTTCCAAAACTACATAAGAAACATTTGATTTCGATGGTAAACAATTTCAATGAATCAAAACTTTTGTTTTGTTCAATATCACGAATTAAAATATCATTCAAGGGGTTTTTTTTTTCCTGTAGGGGAGAGCCCACTGCGACCAGTAGTTGATCTATTGTGGTGTTTACCCCGCGTTACTATATGCTGTCAGGTTCACCTGCACTATTGATTGGAGTGACAGTTGATTGCTGACTAAGCATTTTATCCCAATCGGGTATGATATCAAAGATGTATGATATAACCTTCTTAGGGCTGATATGCAACCATATGTCTTGTGCGCTTATTAACTTTGCCCCAAGTACTCGCTCTCTTCTATTTAGGAGGGCGCAGCAGTTGCATAGAAGATGCTCTGCAGTTTCTCTTTCGAACCCGCAGAACCGACAGTCATCGTTCAGAATTATGTTTATCCTTTTGAGATGCTGTTTTGTTGGACAATGTCCGGTCAAGAGACCTGTGTAAGTACTTAATTCGTGCTTACTTAAGTTCAACATGTTTTTTGAGAGTCGTGCGCTTGGTTCAATGAATCTTTTTGCCTGGGTTGCTCCCTCCGCTGTTTTCCAGTTGGAAACAATAGTGGTGCTTTCCCAGTTCTTGAGCTCCATAGTCAAGGCACTTCTCGATACTCCGCAGAAAGGTTCAGGTCCAATCAACAGTCCCTGAGATCCTTCCCTAGCTAGTTGGTCTGCTTCTTCGTTCCCTAGGATACCGCAGTGGCCTGGTACCCAGAATAAAGATACTCTGTTCCTTATGGCCAGGTTTCTTAGTGCAACTATACACTCCCAAACTAGTTTGGAGTAACATGTGAACGTACTTAGTGCTCGGAGAGCAGCCTGGCTGTCAGAGAACATGCAGATACTTGTGTACCTGTATCCCCTTTTCAAACAGGCTAAAGTGCATTCTAGAATGGCTTGAATTTCAGCTTGGAATACTGTTGGCCAGTTTCCCATAGGAATTGAGATCCTGAGTCTAGGTCCGAAAACCCCTGCCCCAGTTCTTTTATCCATTTTTGACCCATCAGTGAAGAATAGGATCGATCTGGGAGGAACCGCAGGTCCACCTGACTCCCACACGTCCCTATCATTGATAGTTACATTGTATGGTATGTCTAGGTTGAAAATGGGCTCCATCCAGTCATCATTTTTCACAATAAGTGAGTTTAATTTAAATTTCTTTAGGATTTTGAGGTGTCCTGTAAGATCTCCTTCATAGAGAGTTTTGTATTTGGAGAGTCTCAAGGCACTACGTTCCGCCTCTAACTCAATGAATTGATGTAGAGGCAGAATATTTAGTAGTGCATTTAGAGCCTCATTCGGTGTGCTTCGCTTTGCGCCAGTTATAGCTAGCGTTGCAAGTCTTTGGAGCTTCGCTAGTTTTTTCTGGGCCGTAATTTGCATAGTTTTGGTCCACCATACTAAGGAGGCATAAGAGATTTTGGGTCTTATAATAGCTGCAAATATCCAGTAGATAATTTTCGGCTGTAGTCCCCATTTTTTCCCTACTCCTTTGAGGCAGACCCATAGAGCTGTTGTAGCCTTAGCGATTACATGCTCTATCTGTGGGTTCCATGATAGCTTTGAGTCTAGTACTATGCCTAAATATTTCACTTGTGATTCGAGGTTTAACACTTCCCCATCTAATGTTAGAGGTTTTAGTGTAATTTTTCGTCTCCTAGTGAAGGCTATCACAGTAGTTTTGGAAGGGTTTATATTTAGTCCCTCTTCCCTGCACCAAAATAGTGCGTAGTTGAGTGCAGTTTGCATTCTATTAGACAGCACATTCTCATGTTTTCCCCGAACTATAATAACTACGTCGTCTGCAAAGCCAATAACTTCGAATCCCATGGATAATTCAAGGGGTTAAAATGTTTTAAATTTTTTTTCAATTGTCTATTTAAAACACTCGGAAGGAAAACTAAGTTATATGGCTGGGAAACCAGAAGAAAAGATAGTGCAAAGTTGACTTACCGAATCTCTTTCGGGCGACCACCGGACGAGATTTCGTTAGCAAGTGAATTAATTATTCAAATTGAATTAAGAGCAAAGACCAAAGTATAACCTTAAGCTGAACATTCCTTCCTTTTTTCGTAGAGTGTTGCACTTCGGAATGGACGGACAATGAAAAAAGATTTAATTTTTTTTATCATCTCTATTTGCTTCCTTGGGAATGGAGCTTCAGGGTAGGTTTTTGACTCAGTGAAAATGTTTCAGCGGTCAATGAACATTGGGTTGGTGAAAGTTTGCGTTTGTTTTTCAAAGACTTTTGGAAGGCAAAATTGATTGCTCTGGTTCAAATCACTTGAAATATTTTATTTTTCAAATATTTAAGAATCAAAAAATTTATTCAGTGGTGTTATAATGTACTGCTAATTGAAAGAATATTTCTCGTATAAATTAACTTCCCTATTCATTTAGTGATGCTTTATCCAAAAACTCGGGAACCTCATAAACCTTCTTCAATAGGCCCACAAAAGCTCTTAAATAATTGAAAAACAAATCTCTTCTCAGGCAGATGAAAAAGAAAAAGAAACTAAGCGATTATCATTCTTTATAACCCTCCTATTATCTCGGGAAAATAAAACGAGACCTAAGACTGCCCACGAAAAGTTACATGAACCGAAAGCCGAAAACAACAAGAAAAACTCCCCCCAAATGGACACGAAAAACAAAAAAAAATTGAGGCAACACACCATCAGCATTCCGACACCAGGTGTGTCCAAACGAGCGACAAGCCACAAAGTTGCAGGGACTTTTTCATCTGCTACAACATCCCGTTTTGTCGGTTTTGTATCCGACCATGAGAAGAGAAGACCCTGAAACTGGACCAGACCCTCAGACACAGACCGAGACCATATCTACAACACATAAAGATCCGAACGAAATAAAATTTCAATTTAGCAGCTGTGAAAAATTATCTTCCTTTTCATCGGATTTTCCCGGCAAATTTACTCCCTCCCACGTTCCATTTGTGGTCCCCAAAATACCAGTTTCATTCCAACACCTTTTGAGTTCCGATGTTTGGTTCTGACAAAATAGTCACCATTTCGGGGATGAATAGTAGAGAACGTTGTCAAATTACTATCGCCTCTTAGCTCCGGCCAGGGTAAAAAGGAATCCGGAAACAATTCTTCCGGTAGAAATGTTTTAAGGGTTTCGTCAAATGTTTGTTTAAATCTCAATCTAAATTATAAATGAATGAAATACAAAATATCAGAACAATATCCGCGATTGTGGTATAGCATAGTTGGAAAAGTCAGTTGCCTCCTGAGCCGATGTCCGCAAGTTCGAGCCCAAGAGTAAACATCGAACACAGTTATACCGGATTAGTTTTTCAACAATTGTCCGCCAACTACAACGTTGATATAAAGTTGCGAATGCCATAAAGATAGTAAAACGACTAACATAAAACCAATCAACATAAAACAATCTAAATGACGCCTTCTTTTACCATTTCCCAATTTTTAATTCATCCACTTCGAAAAAATTATTGTAAATGCAGCCAAATTTAGTATCAGAACAATAAAAGGTACAATTATATTTCTGGTCACACTGATTACAAATATCGCTTTGATTCAAAATAATCAATTGATTGAAATTCAAAACTCCCTTTTAAAAATGAATCAAAATTTCCGTAATTTTTTTTTTCCAGTAAAACGAATGAAAATTGGTGGAATCAAGAGTATGAATCTCCGGATTTTGGTTTCAAGTTTATTTTAAATAGTTAAATGGATTTTAAGAATTTATGAAAAACATCGAAAAAAATAATGCAGTCTTGTTTTAATTGTAAGCTCATTGAACAAGTTTGATTCCTTTTTAATATTTATTATTTGTATTTTACCTTTAACTGACGAAAATAGACGGTAATAGTTAAGTAATTTGAGATGAATTTGATATTGTTGAAAATAACCTCGAAAAATCATAACTTGTGCGTACTGTTTTAAGAGTGTCCATTTCGTTGTAAAAATCTTTTTGGCTGATCAGCACGAAAAAATGAAAGCCAAACAATACTACTGTGATCCAAATTGTGCGCTAAGATAATAACCCTACAAAAAAAATCATAAACAAATTATTGAAAATATCAGTATTAAAATTGAGGGAAAAGTTCATAACGTGGTTTCTGACGAAATGATCTCCATCAAAACGGATATGAGATCAATTACGACTGCGATAGAGGGTTCACAGGAATTTTTATCTTCGAAATTTGGAGAAATTTATACGGTTTTTTTTTTCTTATTGAGTTTTTTCGGTGAGTGAAACAACTTTTTTGAATTCACGTAACGTTTCGGGTTACTTTTCTTTACCCATCATCAGTCATCTTAAAATATTTATTTTTTTTTAACTTTTAACTTTCAACATTAATTAAATTTATCAAAATTACAATACTTCACATCACTTACAAAAAATAAAGCAGCACTTTTTTATTCTGTTCGGCTGCTTATCGGTTTGTTTACTGTCTCTCTTCTCAGAGAAATTTAGTCAGATTCCAAAGATTCAAAATCCCGTTACGATGCTCTTGAAGAAGAAGCTTCGCTCTGATCTCAAATCCAGCCTAGATTATCCAGGCATTCAAAACTTTCGAATCAATTTCAAAAATTAGAACTAAACCTTGACCGGTTCTCCAAAGAGGCCATTTCTAGAAACTTAATGATTTTTGGAGTACCATGCAGAAATGGCGAAAGCACATCAGAACTCGTACGTAAAATATGTGGAACTTTTGGTTACGACTTGAAATTCAAGTAAATTGAAAACGCCGTCAGGCTACTTTAAACGAATAAACCTGATGATAACTTAGTCTAAGTTAAAGTCTTCCTCAAAGATACAGTTGTTAAATAAAAAAATATTCATAAGAAAAAAAAGTTATGTAAAACTCTCGTCGTCCTCAATCGATCCGTCGAATCGAATTTCTTTTAGCATTGTAATGAAACATAAATCAATTTTAGATCCTTGCGGTTATGCCTGAACAAACTTAACCAACTAGACCAAAAACTAAAAATATATTAGACACCGTGATTTCAAAACGAACTGGAGCGTCTAAAAAATAACACTATTTTTACAGATTTTAACCACTTTTTACAGGTGGTAACATCTTTCAAATTAATATACGACAAAAAAAGACAATCCTAAAGGAAAAAATCATAGACCATTCCAAGCTGTATGGGAGAGTGGGGATACTTGATTCCTTTTTCTTATTTTCACCATATCTTTTTGGAAAAATTTAGCAACTCGCACTCTTTAACAATTTCCGACAGCGTGTTACTTCAAGTTTCTATGCTCCTAAAATTAGAACGATACTTGAACCCGTTGATGAACTAGAAGCATTTTCGTGGGAGTAAAAAAATTGCGATATTTTTGAAGTTAGGGGAGACTTGATCCTTTATTAGGAAGCCCTAATCCATGGAAAAAAATCAAACAAAACCCCAAGATAGAATGTCAATTGACTATTTTGGTCATGTTTGTTCTCATTTCACAATCTATAATTGTCAGAAAAAAACTCTATAGCTTATTCTCAACCCTTATGCCATTGCATACTTACGGGCGCATTTTTTATAAACTAGAGAAAATCAATTATTTTAGCCCTTTTCTTCAGATAATTGATGGATGAATATAAGCTATTGGATAAATATTTGTAATCTCGTAATCAGCAATGACCACGATCCATTGAGAATAAAAATATACCGGGATCATTTGTACCCATATATTTGGGATCAATTGTACCCAAAATCAACATTTTAGAAAACTTTTTCTGAAAAAAGTTGGGAGTTTTCCATCGCTTTGAAAATAGTGAATTTTGAAGTTCATTTTTCACTCGAAAGATTGATGTATTGGAATAAATATTTTTGTTTTAATAATGCCATGTTAGGATCATTTTTAAATGATGAAAAAAGATCTTTAAGTCACATTTTGTAAAATTTTTCAAACAAAATTCAATAACCCAAAAACTTATTTTGTTAAAATTTTTTGAGTTTCAACCATTGCTGTTTTGTTCCATTTGGCACATTTTTCTAGAACATTAGATCTTTGTACGACATTCCAGTTTGGAGATATAGCTCCCAGGGATCATTCTCCCCTACAGTTTGTTCTTGATTAGTTAAATAATATTAAACTTCCAGAAAATGTTCAGGAAGGCATGAAACAAATTACAACATCTAACCGTTACCGTTTTTTCGCAATGTCTACTACAACAATCAATGAAAAGCTAAAACTAAAAAATAAATCTGTCCAAGGATGTCGTTTGAACTTTGGGCGCTTCAATTCAATTCAGTCAAGAGTTCAAGAGTAACTATTTGAAACGTAGCAAGAAGCACCTCGATAATTTTCAACTAGAAGAAATGCTGATTCACATTGAAAAAATGCAAAAAAAAACAACAGTGCAAAAACAATATTTTGAGCGATTATTGAACAAAACTCAACATTCCAATTACCCTTACTGATGAATAAGAACAAATGTTCTAATGTTTGCAAAAAATTCAAAAAACATTTTTTCACGATTGGGCAAAAAAAAGCTGAATAAACAGTGTGTCACATCAAATTGCATCACGGAAAAAACGCTGTGGGAATTCGCCCAGTAGACCGATCCTTTTGAAAATTTGAGACAGTAAAATTAAACGTTTAAACAACTTTTGGCATTTTCTTTTTATTCATACTTCGAGCCCAAGCCAGTATGCTCGCACCTTTCTCTTTACCCCGTCCATAAGGTTCTGCACAACGTACGCTGGTAGTTTTTTTTTTAACAGAAATCCATTTTTTCTTGAAGTCCGCCCCCGATTGGACAATTTTTGGGTTCTTCCGGAAGGGCTAGTTCATAATCGCCCAATATTTCTCTATTGGGCGAAGTTCCAGCGCGTTGGGCGGGTTCATTTCCTTTGGCACGAAAGTGACTCCAACACGTGCTTTGAATAGTGGCACGAAGCGAGATCCGGCCAGAAGATGGCCGAGCCCTCGTGCTGCTTCAATAGTGGTAGTCTTAAGGTAAACCTGCCCGTTTACCGTGCCGGTCATCACAAAGGGGGCGCTCCGCTTTCCGTGGCCATGGCCAACAACAGGCCAGGAGCTGACGAAAGTCCGCTTTGACGTAGCTTTAGTCGTCCATTACCAGGCAATGCAGCTTCGTCAGCATTTCGGTGTACAGCTTCCGGGCTCGCGTCTTCCCCACCATGTTTTGCCTTTCGTCGCGGTAAGGAGCCTTCTGAACCTTGTATGTACGAAGGCCCTCCCGCTGCTTGGTCCGCTGGACGAATGAACTTGACAAATTCAGCTTTTTGGCGACATCCCGGAGCGAACTTCTCGAATCATGTCTAAACTGCTTAACTACGCGCTTGTGATCTTTTTCACTGATGAGCATCCATTTTTGCCGTTCTTCACCTTCCGGTCGATGGTTAGGTTCTCAAAGTATCATTTTAGTACTCTACTCACCGTGGATTGGACGATTCCCAGCATTTTACCGATGTTCGAAAAATTGACCATGGCCATGCTTCAGCCAACGTGATCTATACACTCTTATCTAATTATATGCGAAAGCTGACGTTATAATTCCTAAAAATTAAATTTCTACAGCGTTTTTCCGTGATGCAATTTGATGTGACACACATATGGTTTGGGTTGGGATGCCGTATTCCGTAGACCACCACAGACTTTTTTGCATCAGGTGAATGAGCTCCCTCGAGATCCGTTTGTGAACCTAAATTATGAGAAGAAAAAGATTGGTTTCTGATCTCGGATCCTGAAGGGAAGACAAGGGCTATCCGAGAAATTACGAAAGTGGATTTAATTGTTTAGCTTCGCGATCAGACATAGTCGTTTCGGGTAGATCCGGTGACGAAGTTAAACCAGTCCAGTAAGCCGGAGAACTAAAAAGATCCCCCAACCCCAATTTATCCCTGGTGATCAGAAAAGGAAAGATCAGTTTGCGCTAAAAAGATTGAAAGTAGAGTTAACTTGACATAGTAATGAACACGTGTAATTCCTTTAATTAGTGACTTTAATTAGTAACCATTCTCTCATTAGTCCTTACTTGATCCAAAGATTAGGAGAGTGGTAGTGCAGGGCGATAAAATGCATAGTTTTTTTTTTCATTTTTTTTTTATTAGTTGATCACCCAGGTGGTAAATTCTTTTTACGGATTGCATTCCAAGGTACGGCGAGCCACCGCGTCTCTCCAGTTTGCTACTCTATTTTTTTTGTTCTTCGAAATTATCGACGTTTTTGGGTAAGTTTTAATAATAATAAAACAGATTTACCAGTTGTCCATACATTTCGAGCTACTTTGGCATTCGCTCCTCCTCAGTGGACAAATTGGCCAGTCAATCGTCTAAACGATTTTGACGTACCCCTGCGCCATAGAATCCACCTGGGGCCTCTGGCCATAATTCCCATCAAAACCTGCAACGCTGTATCCGTGAAGGGAGACCAAGTCCGCGCTTAAGGGCTCAACGGTTTACTCAGTTTCTAGTAAAAACTCCAGGTATTCTGCACAAGGTTTTCGACGTACCTAACAGTTCGGCATACGCAGAAGGTAGAGTAGAAGGTAGGCAGAGGGTAAAGTCTTATTTTTGTATGCTTTACTGCCAGGTTCGGGCGCACACTAATCAGATGCTCCCCGACGAAGGGGACACCTTACACCAGTCGCGGACTGGTGCTGGTTTCAAGTCCTCTGCAGGGTAGTCATGATCCGGGTGAACCCATTGCTGACCATGCGCCAAGTATTGGCACCCTCGCACATCCTCCGCACGATGTTGTCGGCTGTCGTGTCTGGTCCGCAGGCGGCAAGCGTGTTAGTGCGTACCCCTTTGAACCTCGGACAGTTGAACTACACTACACTACATGCTCTGGTGTCTCAACTGTGTCACCGCAGGTTGGACAGAATGGCGAAGCCAAGTGTCCAAACCGATGGCGGTACTGCATGAACCATACGTGACCAGTCAAGAACTGTGTCATGTTGGAATACACCTCTCCATGTCTCCAATCCATCCAAAATTCGACGTTAGGGATGAAGCGCTAGGTCCACCGGCCGCGTTCCGATCTATCCAACTGGTGCTGCCAGCTGGACATTGAGACCTCTCTGCCATGTTTCCGCACATCGGGCATGTGCATGTGCTCGTAGCAGAAGATACCTTCCTCGAGCAAGACCGAGATGAGCATGACCCCCGCCACAACATAAGCAGCTACCGAGGACACCGTTCGGTATGCGCTGATAACTCGCAGGTTCATCAGCCGCTGTACGCGGCAGAGCTTTAGCAGATTACACTGCCTGCTCAAGGCTGTCTTCCAGGCTGCTGTTCCGTACCGCAAAATGGACGAGGTTACACTCGCCAGGACCCTCCTTCTGCTGCAGCGGATCGCCGAGTTGTTCGACATGGCCCGTGAGCGGGCAGCCGCTCTTTTACAGGCGTGGGCCGTAAGACTCAGCTGGTTGTCGACCATCACCCCCAGATACTTGATCGCACGCTTGGATTCGATTGCGCACGGTTCAGCTGCAATCGTCCCTGATTCTGCTGAAATCAGGTTGTTGATCAGCACCATCTCGACCTTGTGGTGAGCCAGATGCAAGCTCTTGGAGCGCTACCAACTTTCCACCATCTCAATCGCTACTGTGGCAAGTAGCTGAACCTCTCCGGTTGATGGGCCCGATGCCAAGAGAACCACAAGTCTCACTCCCGTGAGGAGACGAACCAGCAACAGCAGCTTCAGAGGCTCATCAAACCTCGGTTAACATCACCAGATTTACTCACTACACCAGTTGCCCACCCCTAAGCATTGGCGAGCATCCATTCCGCCGCTAGCGAGTGGTTCACACGCCGACAGCATTACGCGGGTTACCCGCGAACAAGGATTCGACCACCATCAGCAATAGCAGACCACGACGTCTAGCTAGAGCGCTTCCTCTCTAGCCGCGCCGTTATCCGCCGGTCAAAAATTTGACGCCATCACCAAAACCCCACTAAATTTTTCCGGAAAACGTGAGCACTAGACAAATAATCAACATGTTGTTATAGCGATCGCTTGCTGAGCGTGTACAGGTGAGACGGGACAAAAACTCTCGGTAAAAAAAACGGGCAGCCGCTCGACACACATGGTCGTTTTTAAGGTTGATTGTCCCAAAACTGAACAGTCTTGAAGCAACCAGCATAATATCACAAACACTACCAGCGGCAAATAGGACTATGGATAGCACCTTTGTCTCCTATATGCCAACTGTGTTGAGATCGAATCTTGATCATCAAATTAGATGGTAGATAAGAGAGTATAGCAGTTTTAGACGTTAAAAGATCATTTCTTGAAGTTGTATGTTTAACTTAGGAATCAAGAAAAGTGTACGCTAGTGATAAACAGTATACAGCAGGGGTGAGCAACCTTTTGAAGCAACGGGCCAATTTGAATTTGAAATCTTTTCAGCGGGTCGCACTCAAAACAATATTTAGAATTTAATAGTTTGCAGAGCATAATGTCATTTAAAACGACACATTTTTGACGATAAAATGGAAGAATAAAACGAATTCACGTTTTAAAAGGAAACAGAAATTTTACACCGTTTTTTTTTTAAATACAAGGTGAATAATATGAACCAAAATTAAACAGGTAAATTGCATAACTAAATCTAGGTCATTTTTTAATAGTTTTTATTTTTTAATCGATTTGAACTTTTTCAATGATTTTTCTCACAAACAGACAATTTTTCTCACAAACAGACAATTTTTCTCACAAAGAGACATCGTTTGTTTGAAACGAAAATTCTGGAGGTATTTCTGTGATTCGAAAAAGGTTTGAACCCTTCTCTAAAAAAAACTCTTTTGGGCTCAAACTGATGATTCTATTCGTCATCACTTCAGTCTAATATTGAATTATTGAATCGAGTAACTCGACTCGACTTCAGTCCAGTCGAGTCGAGCGAAATGTCGTATTACGGTAGTCGAATAAAACTGATCGAAGTAAAACAAACTTGGCTTGGTTAATCTCGACAGCTGAGTCACGAACTTTCAAGCAGTCGACTCAGTCGAGCAACTCGACTGAAGTTCGACTCGACTCGACTACTGTTATACTTAAATGGCTTTCCTCGAAGATCAGATTTTTTACCATCGGTGAAAAAACTGTTTTTAACATGAAATTTATTGGATTGCTGCATATTGAGCGGTGCTTTTTCAATCACAGAAAAAATCACAATTTCACATATTTTAAAGCAAACTTTGTCAAAGTTACAGTTTTCATTTTTGATTCTACAATGTTTTTTACAGATTTCATGAATTTTCATGAATTGAATTTAAATGCCACTGGGATAGGCTTTTCGAATCTAGTTCATGAAAATTTAATGACGAAAGTAATGTCGTTCGCCTATTTTCAAGTAAAATGATTCAATTTATTGATGTTTGGCATGATTTATTCATGAAATTTCTAAAAAAAAAGCATCACAGATAACCGTTATGAAATTGGGTCGAATCACAGAATTGAAAATATTTCTTTTTGACGAGAATCCATAATTGTCGGGGACTTAGATGATAAGTCAAGTCGATAAGAAATCTGAAATCGTTCTCCAAATCTTTAATATTCCAAGGTTAAAAAGTCACTTGCATTGGCTTTTATTTTCATTTTTTAAGGTATTTGAGTGCTAACAGAACAAGCCATAAATTCAAATTTAATAACGTAATGAAAATTTTGGAAAAAAAAATTTTTGAGCAAATTCTTCATAAAACTTTATCTTTGTTAGAAACGAAAAATAAATTATTTCACTAACGGACTCAGAAATGCCTGTAATCATCTGTACCCTTGTGATTTTTTTTGTTTACTTTCCCGATCCGTTTCATGGATTTGAATTTGAAAGTGATAGTTAAATAATTAGAAAAAATGTGAACTGAACATATAAAACTTCAATGTCTATTGCGTATTAACAATACATAAGATTGCATTTATTCATTATTTTGGGGCAAATGCAAATACAAACAAGTAAAATCCATATTTGATCAAGAAAGCTGAAAGATTTTTTTTTAATTTGTATGGACCAATATTTAACCCTTCGTTTCATAAAGTAACAAATTTGCAACAATTAATTAAAGCTGTTGTAACTTTTGCAGAAAACCAAATAGTCAACTTTTTTCTTCATGGCAACAATATTTCTAACTTCAAGATAACGTTGAATTAAAAAAAAAAATGACTGTCTGAGTATACATATAGAAACTAGACCAACTTGAATCTGAAAAATATGAAATATTTAAAAAGGCTCATTTTTCAGAGTTTTGACCTAGTCCAATTCAAACTGCGAAAAAAAAATTTGTCTGAAAAAAATATTTTCGCATTTTTAGTAATGCAATTAACACAATTGAATACGATTTGAAGATTTTTTTGATTTTTTATCTGATATAATGGCGTTTTATTAACTGTTGCAAATTTGCAACATCATGCAACGGTAGCACCT
The DNA here is from genome assembly GCF_029784155.1 of Uranotaenia lowii. NCBI lineage: Eukaryota > Metazoa > Arthropoda > Insecta > Diptera > Culicidae > Uranotaenia > Uranotaenia lowii. Next base: position 60,609,310 of record NC_073693.1, on the reverse strand, counting down.
TTAGTTAGGTCTATGGGCTAGAAAGTGTGCTTTCTAATGTTTCTTCGTTAAAACAGTGTTTATGTTTCCTGATGAAAGTATTATTACTTTTAATGTTATATTATCATGTTGTCGAGATATTTTTGAAATAATGCAGATGAATAAGCCTCTAACTGAACAAAATGGCAGACAACTGTAAAAATATTAGGGAAAACCAAGAACAAATTCTTTTGGCTAGATCATCAACCGTGCGCCACATTTAGTACAAATTTGTGACTTTTGAGTAGTTAAAGTGTTTATATTTATAATTTGAATCTTTAATTTTTCAAATGCAACCAACGATGATTTGAAATATAATTTTATGATCCCCGGAAAAGATAGTATTTGTTCGTAAAAAATATTTTCAAATTTTTAGAAAATCATAATAAACATCTTTTTTTCTGCTCACTACTTAATAATGTTACACTCTAGTTTGTAACATTAGTCCCACAATGTTCTTCAAATTCTTTTCGTTTGTATAGTATTTATGATTACAGTTTTAATGTTTTCAGAACGAATTTGATCATTATGGTGAAACGAAAATGGCAGTTCCATTTAAGTCCTACTTATGATTCTGTTTACTCTTCCAAACGCGGACCATATTCAACAAATGTTATACGGGTCAAACCATTTTTAATCTATTTTATCCATCGGTTTTTTTATTATTAGGGATAAATAAAAATATTTTTTTTATTGTACTTTAAATAAAAAACCCAAATTGTTTCTTCAACAATTTGTATTTCCTGATTTTCAAGTTACTTGATTCTTTGAATCTAAGTATACAAAGCAGAAAAATCACTTTTTTTTTAAGGTTTTATAATCCAAACATTGTTGTCAGCCGAGAATGAACTTGTTTCTAGATTACTGTATATTGCGCTAAAAAACTATGAGCAAGAAGATTACCATAAAACTTTTCACAAAAAATGAAGTTACTGAAAAAGAGCTGAAGACAAGTCCAAAGCTTGAATGTTATTATCAAAATATTGATTTTGACAAGGTTATTTTTTCAAAAAAGTTTTATTGGAAAGACGTTCCAGCTTTCTATATAGCACCTTCAAGCAAACGTAATGAATATTATCGCATAACTACCCCTCCAGCTCCCAAAATATTTCTGTGCCTGGGAGGTCTAGCCGCTAGCGAATACGCTGGCGTGAGACTGGTTTTGGTATGCTAGGCGTAATGGGTTCGATTACGGGTGTCGGCAGAAAACTTTTTGGTCCAAATCACATAAATGACCAACAGGTAAGATGTGCTTTCTTGAAATTCTCATATATAAGAATGTTCAATCAGTTTTTCAAACTAAATTGATCTAAATAATAGCACATACTTAGGCAGACACTTAGGTGAATCCGTGCACCCATGGTGGATAACCAACATACTTAGGTATTGTCCCCAGCTGAATTGTGTCCGGACACTAGGTTTACGGAGTTCTTGAGCATTAACTACGATTAGTGCAAGATAAATTAGGAATAAGCATTTATTTCTAGCTGTCTTGTGTGAGGAACTAAAAGGTGTAACCATTTCATGTTGTTGCAAATTTGCAACAATTAATATTTTGGCTAAATACTCCAAATATGTGAAAATAATATTTTTTCATTATTTTTCCCTTCATGTAGTCATCATTGCGCACTATTGAGATTTTTTTCAAGAAAAAATAAAAAATCATGAAATGAAGGGTTAATGATGATTTACAATCTATCATTAAAACTAGTGAAAAAACTACAATTTGAGAAAAGCTTCGCGGTCCGCACTAACATGTCTCGAGGACCGTATGCGGTTGCTCATCCCTGGTATACAGTATAAAGAATTGTGTCTTAAAAATTCTAAATAATAATAATATTTCAAGGCATAAGAAGAGGTTATTAAATAAAACTGTATATTCATTCTGGTGTTTCAACATTCTTTCCAAATTGCATTTCCACGAATTTCTTTCGGGTTTCGTTTCGTCTTCAGGGCGACCTCACAAGGGTCGAAGTCCGAATCCCTTTTTGAAGACCTTTCCGCTTCTTTCACAGATTAGGAAACCGAAAAGAGCTCGCGACCGAGTCTCATCAGCAGGAAGCGTTGCCAACCTTCCAGATTTTGCTGGAGCCTTCCAGATTTTTATAAGTCATCCAGAAATGCAGACCTCATGTTGTCTGGTCCAGACTTTTCATAAATTATCCAGTTTTTCCCAGAAATTTCTATAAGCTGAACGTTTTAATAAAAAAAATTACTATTGAAATCCAATAGCTCATAACGGCAAGACTGAATTTATAGTGAAGCAGAATACAGAAGTAGTTTTGCCAGCTGAATGGGTCTAAGCTTTCGGTTGCTCAAGCTTTCGTTCACATAGACTCAGACATTTATTATTTTCAAGTAATGAGTATTGATCCCTAGACCACCACAATATTGCGATCTGGCGACCAAAAAAAAAGGTCGTCACGTATAAAGTTACCCATCCAGACTTTTCCAGACATTTTTTTTTAATCTTCCAGACTTTTCGGAAAAACAGTTAGCATCACTGTCAACAGGGTAGGTTGTCTTCCATCCGGGAGTGGCACTAAAGCCACCCACTTAAAAACGGAAGCGTGTCGGGCTTGCTCAATTGCCCGATCTTGTTCATACACGGTATGCTACTCTAGCGATTGTCGTCTCATGACAAATATGTTTAAAAAGCACTTCATTAGAGCAGATAAAGTTACCCAGTTCAAGGAGATCTTATGGTAAAAAGGAACTGCAGAAGAACGATTTTTCAATACGCCATATGCAACAAATGTAAAAAAAATCGATCGATAAGCGGGGTGTGATAGATTAAGAATAAAGAAATAAAATTCATTGTTTTTAAAAGTTTGAAAAGTTTTCGAATCTTACTTATTTATATTCTTTTTGGTATTTTCGCGATCTATTTGAATCAAAGAAATCGAAAGATTCCTTTTAATTCAAGCACGGTAAACGAAAAGTTCATATACCGGTACCGTTGTCTGTTTTTTGGGTCTACTGGCCTACGGCACAACTGTCGAGCATTCGGAGGTTTTTGCTACCTAACAGTAGTTTACCTAACTCGGACAATATACACTGAACCTCGAAAATACCCAAACTTGAGAACTTTCCCCGCCAACCCGAATGAAACTCCCTCCCTACAGGTTTGGCTATTGGTGGCATAGCTCAAAGTTAAGCTCTTAAAGGAGAACTCATCCCCCAAAATCTGATACCACAATAAAATGGAAATCAGAATAAAAAAAATATCGCCAGGTACTGGAATCACACCCATACCTGCAATGTCTTTGCTATTACCATCTCAGGATGCTAACCGCTCGACCACCGGAGAGTTGTTGAGAGAGGCAGCTACATCATCGTATATGTGAGACTTTCTGCGAATGAAGCGGGAATAAAAGTTATCCCCCAAAAAAAACAGTTCTTCGCTTTGAACTTACCCCCCAAACCTAAATCTGCCACGATGGAGGTAACAGAATCAGATGCGCTTACAACAAAAACCCCCCAAAAAAACAGTTCTTCGCCCGAAGGACAAGTTTGGCTTATTGGCAAGCTGTGATTTTTTCACAAACTTAAGTTGTCAATCTTGAACTTAGGTTTGGCGGGTGGCAGTTCTCAAGTTTGGGTATTTTCGATTTTCAGTGTAAGGGAGGGAAACGATACACATTCATCAATCGAAAACGCTCACTGAAGAAGGTAGTAAGTTGCTATCGAAATACCGGTAAAGGAATCTTTTGATTGCTTTGATTCAGTTGAATCATTCAACCAAGTAGGCTCACAACACAACAGTGCGATCTATTTATTTAATCATGCTTGTATGATTCAGAAATATGGAATTTAACATAGTGCCATATTTACCCAAAAGTCAATTACACTATATAAGAAAGGCTCAAATCTACTGGTGAGTGTATTGCATCGGGTTTCTTATTATGAACACGATCTGCAAAAACTACTCAATGCAATTTATCTGGAGTTCTGCTGTCATTGATTTTTTCTTCTGTTGGGCGTCTTTGTCGTCACATTGGGATCAATAGGATACAAATTTAGTTACCGCAATCATAGCGTAGATGGAATATGCAATACACCCAACTTTTAGAGTCCGCTAGCCGTTCATATTCCTGAAAACAAAATATGTAACCAAAATTAAAAATTTACAATTACTTGAAAGTCACTTAATATCTTACCGTGACTGCGCACTAGACTTAGGACAATGACATAGTGAGAGCGAATTGGTGAACGCAACCAATGCGAAGATCTACGGTAAAAATTGAAATAGAAGCATCACACTTAGAAAAATCCACGTAATATTACATGCAACAACATGGGTAGAAAGGAATCGGGCAGTTGCATGTAACAATACTTTTCAATACATGTAAACTTCCTATCGCAATTCCACTGCTATGTTTACTGTAGGTTTACATTTCCAATATCACTTTCAAGTACAGCTGTTAATCTAATAAGAAAAACATTGGAATTTTTTTATAACATATTTATTAATCATAATATATTCAAACTGAACAAGAAAACAAGATCACTTTTTCATCAGATCACACAGAGTTCGATTTATTTGTTACCTTCCCCCGACGACGACATCGACGAATGGCGTGTTGTTAGCCGAAAAAAATGATGTTTTGCGATTTGAACAGCCTTGTTAGTAGGCAGGCTAGGCAAGTCGGGGCTTTCTGCAATTGTATTCTTACATCTGGCAGGATTCCATCCGTAGATTTTGCTGTGGAATGCATCCGAAGTAAGCTGTTGTTTTCGAAAAATAAACATGAGAACGGAAAAACATCATCAATTGATCTTTCTTAGTAATCAATTTCATTCATGCAATGAATTGATTGATCTTAATTTACGTTTTACTAACCTTAAATCATTATTTTGAACCATTCAATTTGAAGAAGGCAATTCGCAGGAACAATCAGCAAACGACCGAAGACTTTGTTGACAACAATGTGTGCTGTACCTGCTACTTCATGTAAATATTCTTGAAAGAGCATTCAATATTAGAACCGCGTGAGATTCGCATGCGATTTGCATGTAAATCTCCTCGCAAATACAAAGATGCTATACTCTTTTTCATATTTTTTCCAGCGATGGTTGCTTTACGTGTAATGTAAGATTACATTTTTCTAACTGTGATCATTTTGTAAACATACCCACAAAACGAGGAGTGTTCAGGATTTCTATATGAATGATTCTTTAAAAAAATACGGCGAATTTAAGTTGACCACTTCGTGATCCGAACACCCTCTAGTAGCCAATGTAAACTGTAAAGCAAAAATTTGAGGTTAATCTATTATATAAAATTCTCTTGTAACGGTGTTTGTAGTACTACTCCTCCGATACTACCCAAACGATTCGAATGAAATTATTTTTAGAATATTCTGTAGCTATGCGAATCGGTTTATATCGAATAAAAACAACACAAAGTGGCATCAATTGTCCGTAATTATTAAATTTGTAGTTTTTTGAATGAAATGAAAGTCATGGCTTCCATTTTTTCGAGATTTTTTTTTCCTTTGGGCGGTTTGTTTTTCGTCTCCAAGGTCGAGGCGTCGCGACCTGACGTCGTTAGAAGATAGTAACCATGGCATAGCATACTGATCAGTGAGAATATTTTGGCGCGTATTTCTCAAACAAGCATATTTTCAATGCAAGTGGTGGCGATATGATGCCTTGATGTGATTTTTTTTGTTCTTGATTCCTAGCTCATTTCTACAGCACATGGTTATGAATGACGCCTAGATGTGACTCAGGTTGACATTTTGCTGATCGGATAAAACATATAATATTTGTTTTGCCAAAATCTGAAATTGAAAAGTCAGGCATCCATTTTTAGAGATTTTCTTTTCTTCGAGGGGTTTGTTTTTCGTCTCCATGGGCGAGGCGTCGCTAGCAAACGTCGTTGCAAGATAATAGTAACCAAAGCATACTGTTCATTGATCGCTGGAAAAATTTAAAAATTAGGCGCCTATTTCTCAACCATGTACCTATATTTCTTATGCACGTGGGGGCGATATGCAACCTGGATGTGTTTTTTTCTTGCTTATTTGTAGACAGCACATGGTAATATATAACGCCTAGATGTGACACCGATTGATATTTTATCGATCGAATCAAAACCATATAAATGATTTCAAATATAAAAACCATTTTTAATTCGTGTTAATTTAAGTAGTAAATTGTTGTCCAAAAAATATGAATTTGGTAAAGATAAATATGAAATAATGTTATGACACTTTGCGGACGTTTGAAAATAAGAAATTGGGAAGCTTTACATTCAATTTCGTATAATCCAATACGCCTAGAACGCTGGACACATTAACTGAACAATAATCTATTCTATTCTATTTTGAGTATTTATAGAGCATTTTAACCAACTTGGTCATTCGTCCTCTCAACAAGAGTCTGTTCTTTGAAATAGATTAGATAGGATTGAAGTTTTAAAAGGCCGAATGAACTTTTTGATTTTTTGCAAACGTAAATTGAAGTTATCAATAAAATAATCTACTTTTTAATGACAAAAAGTGAAGATATGCATTTTCTGGAAGAATTTTCAAATAAGAAAGAAGACTATAGCAAGTGCAAACTATCAACTTTTATAAAAAATGTATACATTATTTCTTCATCTAAATCATTGTTGAGCCCAAAAAAAAAATTTGATTAAATAAACTTAACTCTTTTTTTTTAAATCATTCACCAAAAAACTGTTTACACGTTAACTGTTTGTTTAGACACAATTCAAGTACAAACTTAACATGAAAAATGTGTTTTTGTTTTACATATTTTGGCTGTATAGAAGAGACTTTCGATTCACTTTTTTGTTGAAAAGTTTTTTTGTGATTAATATTCCCGGGGCAACAGATTTTTATGATGAACTTTTAATATGACCTGAAAGTGTTAAAAATAATATTAATTCCTGTAATTTCTTAAGTGGAATAAGTGAAAACGCGCCATTTAGCTATGAAACATCTACAATTTAAGAATTTTATCTCCAGAATGGCCAGAAAGGATATCCCGAGTGTTGAATCTGAAGCGGAAAATTATTATAAAGTTTTTCTGTAAATCAAGGAATAAATCAATCAATTTATTCCGGAGAAAAACTTAGGATATAGCAATGAAAGTTGATAAAACAGACAAACAAGAACAAGTATTAAATTAATTTTAAAGTCTTTTCACTAACGCATCTGAAAAAGACCTATGTGTTTTCACTTGCCCCAGTAAATGGGACAAATGTATACTGCGATATTTCTTTTTGTCAACATAACTAATATTTTTTTTTTGATAATCTTATTTTTTTCAGAAAATATGAAAGTTGAACTGTAGTGATATTCGTTTGCATTTGCCCCGGTGTTTCATTTATGAAATGAACTCATGAAACCATCGAAGCCTGAACAGATAATTTCATTTCTATCTATTAAATTTTAAAAAATCTGCTTTTCAATTAAATGTTATTAAATCTTAAAAATATTACGTAATCCTAAATGAAATCGCAGATCACCACCAACAATGTTCAGGAAATTTTGAAATCAGAACATCCCAATGCTTCAATTAGAATTTAAAAAAAAATGGGTTAATATATCTAAACATATGTTTTCCTCTTTTCAAAACCAATCGTTTCATTGATTAATTGGGTTAAAGTTCAAAGGAATTAATTTGCATTTTTTGCTTGAATGAAAAAAAGGAATTTGCAGCATACAAAATTGTCAGATTTAATGCCATGACAAGTGCTTTTTGGGAACATTTTAAGTTGAAATGTGTAAAGTCTATAACTTAAGTATCAGGCGAAACTTTTTGGAAATGATTTTGGTGAAAATATGAATTTTAATTCCAACTGCTGCGAAGCATGAGGATGGTGAATAAAAAGCTTTTTGAAAATGGTTAGTAAAAAATCTTTTCTTATGTGTTTCATTTCTTCAGCTCTAAAAAATACACCATCCAAAGCTAATTGGGAGTTGAAAGTACTGCGTTAGGCAAAATATTCAGCAAAAACTTCAAAAATTGACCCGATATTCAAAATTCTATTTTAAAAAAGATTCATAAGCAATATATTCTAAAAAATGAAAAACTTTTTATTTAGGTTTAAACTTTAATGTGAACTCGAACAAAACGGAAAAAATCTACTAATAAATTGAATACAGCAAATGAAACATACATAATATCAACATACAGTTATTTATGGAACAAGTTGAAAAAAATGGATTTCAAGAGACCCGTTGAGTTAAATTTCTTAGGTTCAATTTTGATAGAATTACGGGACGGTTTGAGTAAAGGGAAAGAAGGGAAATTCAAAGAAAACTAGGAAAAATGGCGTCCATACCAAGTTGAATATGGTAAGACGAAGTTTACCGGGTCTGCTAGTCTATTATATAAAATTCTCTTGTAACGGTGTTTGTAGTACTACTCCTCCGAAATGACCAAAACGATTTGAATGAAATTATTTTTCGAATATTCTGTAGCCATGCGAATCGGTTTATATCGAAAAAAATTAACAAAAAGTCACCTCAATTGTCCGTAAAAATTAAATTTGTAGTTTTTTGAATCAAATAAAAGTCATGACATCCATTTTTTCGAGATTTTCGTTACTTTGGGCGCCAGGCGGGCGGTTTGTTATTCGTCTCTATGGTCGAGGCGTCGCGAACAAACGTCGTGAGAGGATAGTAACCAGGGCATAGCATACTGATTAGTGGGAATATTTGGGCGCCTATTTCTCAACCAAGCATACTTTCAACGCACGTGGCGGCGATATGAAGCCTAGATGTGTTTTTTTCTTCTTAATTCCTAGCTTATTTGTACAGCACATATGAATAAATGAAGCCTAGATGTGACCCAGATTGATATTTTACCGATCAAATCAAAACCATTTAAACGGTGTTAAATATTAAAACTGTTTTTATTTCATGTTAATTGAATCAGCAATGGTTGTCTAAAAAACATGAATTTGATACTGCTGCATATGAAAAAATGGTATGACTCTTTGCGGACGTTTGAAAAAAAAAGAAAGTGGAAAGATTTACGTACAATTGAATAACCCAATACGTTTAGAAACATTTTTCGAACATGTAAAAATGTGCTTAACTGAAGATAAATCAAATTTACAGAACAACAACAAAATCCGTTGAAAATGAACAGACACATGAACTGAACAAGAGCCTGTCCTTTAAGAAGGATTCAAAAGGATTGATGTTTATTTAAAGGGCGAATGCAAAGAATTTTTTGCATCCATATGTTAAGTTATCAATAATCTAAGAAGAATTTCCAGTTAAAAGGTACACTAGAGCGAATGCAAACGTTCAAAATTTACATAAAATGTATACATTATTTCTTCATTTATAAATGGTTGAACCCAAATAAACAATCTGACTAAACAAACTCAACTTTTTCTAAAATTATTTACCGAAAAACTGTTTAGAGGTTCACTGTTATAATACACGGTTTTCCTGTATTGAGAGTTTCGATTTACAAAAAAAAACACTTTTTTTATGGTTTTGAGTTATTTCAGTATGAAATTTTCCAGAAAATGATATGAATTCATGTAACCATCGTAGCCTGAACAGATTATATCTTTTTGAACTATTTAGTTTTTTCTTTAAATCTGCATTTCAATTAAATGTTATTCAATCTTGAAAATATTACATAGTCTTAAATAAAATCGCAGATCCCCACCAACAATGTTCAGTAAATGTTTAAATCAGAACATCATTTCGATCTTCAATTAAAAACATGTTTTTTTCTATTTTCAATACCAATCGTTTCCTTGATTCATTGGGTTAAAGTTCATAGGAATGTAATTTGCTTTTTTTTCATTAATCAATATAAAAAAGTAGATTGCAGTCTACAAGATCTCCAGATTTTATGCCATGGCAAATGCTGTTTGAGAACACTTCAAGTTGAATTGTGTCATATCTATAAGTTCGGTATCTAGAAATACTTTTTAAACATGCTTTTGGTGAAAATATGTATATAAATTCAAACAACTTCGAGGGGTAAACAAAAAGCTGTCCCAAAACTAATTGGGAGCTAAAAGCGCTGCTTTAGGAATATTAATCCTAACGCAGCGCTTTTAGCTCTCAAATACTCCGAAAATTGTCTCAATATTCAAAATTTTATTTTCATAAAGTTTCATATGCAATAAATTACAATAAATGAGAAACTTTTGATTTCGATTCAAACCTTAATGTTTTTTCGAACAAAGCGGAATAAATCAAATACATGGTATACATACAATAAATGAAACATACATATTATCAACAGACAATTATTAATGGAAAAAGTTACAAAAAGTGATTTTTTTTGCAATAGGCTTGCAAGTAGAATTAAGCGGGACAATTCGAGTAAACGGAAATGAGGGAAATTTAAAAAAAACTAGAACATGTTCACAAAAATGAGACGATTAACAACACAATATTTAATAAATTTTAAAAGTTAATCAGCGAAGAAAAAATGGAAAATGGACGCCAAATTCAACAGAGTAAGACGAAGTTTACCGGGTCTGCTAGTACCCTATATTTTTTTTTGCGGAATAAATTATTCCTCCACCAATTCGATGGGCGTTTTACAGAATTCAGCTGGCTTGCAATTACTTTTTGGACATGTTATACCAAATACGAATAAAAAGATTTAACATGGGACAGGTTAAAATATTCTTTTTGGGTATAAGGGATGAATCATCCTAAGGGATGAAAATCCCGGAAAAAAAATTCTTTATTTTTTATACTCTACAACATCTTTAATCATGTGAATACAGCCGAATGCGTCGTTTAAATAAATTGGGAGCCGGCTGATGAAAACTTAATGAAAATGAACTGAACACCAGGAATAATTTGTCTGGTAATAGTAGGTACATAATTACTTTAAAAAATAATTGATGTTTTACGGCTTTACCGCAACAACTAGTTCAAAATTGTTCCCTGTAAATGAAGTTAAAATGGTTAAGTTAAATAGGTTTTTATGTTGATACACCGTGTTTATATCAATCTACCTACCTACTCTAGCTGCAATAATTTCGCGACGTGTTTTTATTGCGAATTGCTGTATTCAGTTACCTTCATGTATTATTGAGGTGAAGAATGTTCTACATTGAACCTAGCAAAAAGATTCAGTACCACGTACGATGGGAAAGTTTTCGCTTTTTCCCTTTTACTATCCACTTGTTCAGAGGATTTACACTTTTTCGGATCAAATCCTTGCCTTCTCGAATCTTCCCTTCCCCCAATTCCTACCAGCCTCGTATCCGTTTTTGTTTGCATAACGACATGTCCTCACCAACATTTTTTTTGTCGGTCCATCCGAAGCCATCCGAGAATCAACAGTGTCTCTGATTGGTGATGGCTGCTGATGGCCCCATTCTTATTTGGTTACAGTTTTCCGGTGGCCCCTTTCGCATCTCCGTGTCGTTCGTTGGGTTGGAGATGACCAATGATTTCAACTGGCAGCTGATGTCCGTCCTCATCCTCGAATCGGATCGGATCGGATGGGTCAGATTTTTTTTTGCTTCTCCGGGCCATTCTGTGGTTTCATTCCTTTGACCAGCCATTCTCGAAGCGGCAAGATTTTGTCAGCTCTCCATTTTGTGGATTCAATGGTCGTCGTTGTTCTACTTTGTGAGGGTCGGATTTTTTAACGTGAGCCAGATTTAATCAATATTTATTGAACCAATCCACCACCCTACACTCCGAAGGGATCGATTTGGGCGCTGACCTTTTGGGAGCTAACAGCAAGATTGGAAATCGTGTTTCCCTTCATCTTAATCTGAAACCTGCCTGGTACTGCGAGATCTGTCCTTCCTTCGAGAACAGATGTGACTGATAATTGATACTTTGGTAGGTGTCAAGGTTGTTTTTTTACGCTGAGTAGCAGTTGATAGGAGATGAAGAAAATTGAATTTGCCGTAATAATCTTATCATGTTTTTTGTCTTACTTGACAAACCAATCACAGACAAAATTGACAAAATTGACATAATTGACAAAATTGACAAAATTGACAAAATTGACAAAATTGACAAAATTGACAAAATTGACAAAATTGACATAAGTGACAAAATTGACAAAATTGACAAAATTATCAAAATTGACAATATTCACAAAATTGGCAGAATGGACAAAATTGACAAAATTGACAAAATTGACAAAATTGACAAAATTCAAAAAAATTGACAAAATTGACATAATTGACATAATTGACATAATTGACAAAATTGACCAAATTGACAAAATTAACAAAATTGACAAAATTGACAAAATTGACATAATTGACAAAATTGACAAAATTGACAAAATTGACAAAATTGACAAAATTGACAAAATTGACAAAATTGACAAAATTGACAAAATTGACAAAATTGACAAAATTGACAAAATTGACAAAATTGACAAAATTGACAAAATTGACAAAATTGACAAAATTGACAAAATTGACAAAATTGACATAATTGACATTATTGACATTATTGACATTATTGACATAATTGACATAATTGACAAAATTGACAAAATTGACCAAATTGACCAAATTAACAAAATTGACAAAATTGACAAAATTGACAAAATTGACAAAATTGACAAAATTGACAAAATTGACAAAATTGACAAAATTGACAAAATTGACAAAATTGACAAAATTGACAAAATTGACAAAATTGACAAAATTGACAAAATTGACAAAATTGACAAAATTGACAAAATTGACAAAATTGACAAAATTGACATAATTGACATAATTGACAAAATTGACAAAATTGACAAAATTGACAAAATTGACAAAATTGACAAAATTGACAAAATTGACAAAATTGACAAAATTGACAAAATTGACAAAATTGACAAAATTGACAAAATTGACATAATTGACATAATTGACAAAATTGACAAAATTGACAAAATTGACAAAATTGACAAAATTGACATAAGTGACAAAATTGACAAAATTGACAAAACTATCAAAATTGACAATATTCACAAAATTGGCAGAATGGACAAAATTGACAAAATTGACAAAATTGACAAAATTCAAAAAAATTGACAAAATTGACATAATTGACATAATTGACAAAATTGACCAAATTGACAAAATTAACAAAATTGACAAAATTGACAAAATTGACATAATTGACAAAATTGACAAAATTGACAAAATTGACAAAATTGACAAAATTGACAAAATTGACAAAATTGACAAAATTGACAAAATTGACAAAATTGACAAAATTGACAAAATTGACAAAATTGACAAAATTGACAAAATTGACAAAATTGACAAAATTGACAAAATTGACAAAATTGACAAAATTGACAAAATTGACAAAATTGACAAAATTGACAAAATTGACAAAATTGACAAAATTGACAAAATTGACAAAATTGACATAATTGACATTATTGACATTATTGACATAATTGACATAATTGACAAAATTGACCAAATTGACAAAATTAACAAAATTGACAAAATTGACAAAATTGACATAATTGACAAAATTGACAAAATTGACAAAATTGACAAAATTGACAAAATTGACAAAATTGACAAAATTGACAAAATTGACAAAATTGACAAAATTGACAAAATTGACAAAATTGACAAAATTGACATAATTGACATTATTGACATTATTGACATTATTGACATAATTGACATAATTGACAAAATTGACAAAATTGACCAAATTGACCAAATTAACAAAATTGACAAAATTGACAAAATTGACAAAATTGACAAAATTGACAAAATTGACAAAATTGACAAAATTGACAAAATTGACAAAATTGACAAAATTGACAAAATTGACAAAATTGACAAAATTGACAAAATTGACAAAATTGACAAAATTGACAAAATTGACATAATTGACATAATTGACAAAATTGACAAAATTTACAAAATTGACAAAATTGACAAAATTGACAAAATTGACAAAATTGACAAAATTGACAAAATTGACAAAATTGACAAAATTGACAAAATTGACAAAATTGACATAATTGACATAATTGACAAAATTGACAAAATTGACAAAATTGACAAAATTGACAAAATTGACATAAGTGACAAAATTGACAAAATTGACAAAATTATCAAAATTGACAATATTCACAAAATTGGCAGAATGGACAAAATTGACAAAATTGACAAAATTGACAAAATTGACAAAATTGACAAAATTGACAAAATTGACAAAATTGACAAAATTGACAAAATTGACAAAATTGACAAAATTGACAAAATTGACAAAATTGACAAAATTGACAAAATTGACAAAATTGACAAAATTGACAAAATTGACAAAATTGACAAAATTGACAAAATTGACATAATTGACAAAATTGACAAAATTGACAAAATTGACAAAATTGACAAAATTGACAAAATTATCAAAATTGACAATATTCACAAAATTGGCAAAATGGACAAAATTGACAAAATTGACAAAATTGACAAAATTGACAAAATTGACAAAATTGAAAAAAATTGACAAAATTGACAAAATTGACAAAATTGACAAAATTGACAAAATTGACAAAATTGACAAAATTGACAAAATTGACAAAATTGACAAATTTGACAAAATTGACCAAATTGACAAAATTGACAAAATTGACAAAATTGACAAAATTGACAAAATTGACAAAATTGACATAATTGACATTATTGACATTATTGATATAATTGACAAAATTGACATAATTGACAAAATTGACAAAATTGACAAAATTGACAAAATTAACAAAATTGACAAAATTGACAAAATTGACAAAATTGACCAAATTGACAAAATTGACAAAATTGACAAAATTGACAAAATTGACAAAATTGACAAAATTGACAAAATTGACAAAATTGACAAAATTGACAAAATTGACAAAATTGACAAAATTGACAAAATTGACAAAATTGACAAAATTGACATAATTGACATAATTGACAAAATTGACAAAATTGACAAAATTGACAAAATTGACAAAATTGACAAAATTGACAAAATTGACAAAATTGACAAAATTGACAAAATTGACAAAATTGACAAAATTGACAAAATTGACAAAATTGACATAATTGACATTATTGACATTATTGACATAATTGACATAATTGACAAAATTGACCAAATTGACAAAATTAACAAAATTGACAAAATTGACAAAATTGACATAATTGACAAAATTGACAAAATTGACAAAATTGACAAAATTGACAAAATTGACAAAATTGACAAAATTGACAAAATTGACAAAATTGACAAAATTGACAAAATTGACAAAATTGACAAAATTGACATAATTGACATTATTGACATTATTGACATTATTGACATAATTGACATAATTGACAAAATTGACAAAATTGACCAAATTGACCAAATTAACAAAATTGACAAAATTGACAAAATTGACAAAATTGACAAAATTGACAAAATTGACAAAATTGACAAAATTGACAAAATTGACAAAATTGACAAAATTGACAAAATTGACAAAATTGACAAAATTGACAAAATTGACAAAATTGACAAAATTGACAAAATTGACAAAATTGACAAAATTGACAAAATTGACATAATTGACAAAATTGACAAAATTGACAAAATTGACAAAATTGACAAAATTGACAAAATTGACAAAATTGACAAAATTGACAAAATTGACAAAATTGACAAAATTGACAAAATTGACATAATTGACATAATTGATAAAATTGACAAGATTGACAAAATTGACAAAATTGACAAAATTGACATAAGTGACAAAATTGACAAAATTGACAAAACTATCAAAATTGACAATATTCACAAAATTCACAAAATTGGCAGAATGGACAAAATTGACAAAATTGACAAAATTGACAAAATTCAAAAAAATTGACAAAATTGACATAATTGACATAATTGACAAAATTGACCAAATTGACAAAATTAACAAAATTGACAAAATTGACAAAATTGACATAATTGACAAAATTGACAAAATTGACAAAATTGACAAAATTGACAAAATTGACAAAATTGACAAAATTGACAAAATTGACAAAATTGACAAAATTGACAAAATTGACAAAATTGACAAAATTGACAAAATTGACAAAATTGACAAAATTGACAAAATTGACAAAATTGACAAAATTGACAAAATTGACAAAATTGACAAAATTGACAAAATTGACAAAATTGACAAAATTGACATAATTGACATTATTGACATTATTGACATAATTGACATAATTGACAAAATTGACCAAATTGACAAAATTAACAAAATTGACAAAATTGACAAAATTGACATAATTGACAAAATTGACAAAATTGACAAAATTGACAAAATTGACAAAATTGACAAAATTGACAAAATTGACAAAATTGACAAAATTGACAAAATTGACAAAATTGACAAAATTGACAAAATTGACAAAATTGACATAATTGACATTATTGACATTATTGACATTATTGACATAATTGACATAATTGACAAAATTGACAAAATTGACCAAATTGACCAAATTAACAAAATTGACAAAATTGACAAAATTGACAAAATTGACAAAATTGACAAAATTGACAAAATTGACAAAATTGACAAAATTGACAAAATTGACAAAATTGACAAAATTGACAAAATTGACAAAATTGACAAAATTGACAAAATTGACAAAATTGACAAAATTGACAAAATTGACAAAATTGACAAAATTGACAAAATTGACATAATTGACATAATTGACAAAATTGACAAAATTTACAAAATTGACAAAATTGACAAAATTGACAAAATTGACAAAATTGACAAAATTGACAAAATTGACAAAATTGACAAAATTGACAAAATTGACATAATTGACATAATTGACAAAATTGACAAAATTGACAAAATTGACAAAATTGACAAAATTGACAAAATTGACATAAGTGACAAAATTGACAAAATTGACAAAATTATCAAAATTGACAATATTCACAAAATTGGCAGAATGGACAAAATTGACAAAATTGACAAAATTGACAAAATTGACAAAATTGACAAAATTGACAAAATTGACAAAATTGACAAAATTGACAAAATTGACAAAATTGACAAAATTGACAAAATTGACAAAATTGACAAAATTGACAAAATTGACAAAATTGACAAAATTGACAAAATTGACAAAATTGACAAAATTGACAAAATTGACAAAATTGACAAAATTGACAAAATTGACAAAATTGACATAATTGACAAAATTGACAAAATTGACAAAATTGACAAAATTGACAAAATTGACAAAATTGACAAAATTGACAAAATTATCAAAATTGACAATATTCACAAAATTGGCAAAATGGACAAAATTGACAAAATTGACAAAATTGACAAAATTGACAAAATTGACAAAATTGACAAAATTGACAAAATTGAAAAAAATTGACAAAATTGACAAAATTGACAAAATTGACAAAATTGACAAAATTGACAAAATTGACAAAATTGACAAAATTGACAAAATTGACAAATTTGACAAAATTGACCAAATTGACAAAATTGACAAAATTGACAAAATTGACAAAATTGACAAAATTGACAAAATTGACAAAATTGACATAATTGACATTATTGACATTATTGACATAATTGACAAAATTGACATAATTGACAAAATTGACAAAATTGACAAAATTGACAAAATTGACAAAATTGACAAAATTGACAAAATTGACAAAATTGACAAAATTGACAAAATTGACCAAATTGACAAAATTGACAAAATTGACAAAATTGACAAAATTGACAAAATTGACAAAATTGACAAAATTGACAAAATTGACAAAATTGACAAAATTGACAAAATTGACAAAATTGACATAATTGACATAATTGACATAATTGACAAAATTGACAAAATTGACAAAATTGACAAAATTGACAAAATTGACAAAATTGACAAAATTGACAAAATTGACAAAATTGACAAAATTGACAAAATTGACAAAATTGACAAAATTGACAAAATTGACAAAATTGACAAAATTGACAAAATTGACAAAATTGACAAAATTGACAAAATTGACAAAATTGACAAAATTGACAAAATTGACAAAATTGACAAAATTGACAAAATTGACAAAATTGACAAAATTGACAAAATTGACAAAATTGACAAAATTGACATAATTGACATAATTGACAAAATTGACAAAATTGACAAAATTGACAAAATTGACAAAATTGACAAAATTGACAAAATTGACAAAATTGACAAAATTGACATAAGTGACAAAATTGACAAAATTGACAAAATTATCAAAATTGACAATATTCACAAAATTGGCAGAATGGACAAAATTGACAAAATTGACAAAATTGACAAAATTGACAAAATTGACAAAATTCAAAAAAAATGACAAAATTAACAAAATTGACAAAATTGACAAAATTGACATAATTGACAAAATTGACAAAATTGACAAAATTGACAAAATTGACAAAATTGACAAAATTGACAAAATTGACAAAATTGACAAAATTGACAAAATTGACAAAATTGACAAAATTGACAAAATTGACAAAATTGACAAAATTGACAAAATTGACAAAATTGACAAAATTGACAAAATTGACAAAATTGACATAATTGACATAATTGACAAAATTGACAAAATTGACAAAATTGACAAAATTGACAAAATTGACAAAATTGACAAAATTGACAAAATTGACAAAATTGACAAAATTGACAAAATTGACAAAATTGACAAAATTGACAAAATTGACATAATTGACATAATTGACAAAATTGACAAAATTGACAAAATTGACAAAATTGACAAAATTGACATAAGTGACAAAATTGACAAAATTGACAAAATTATCAAAATTGACAATATTCACAAAATTGGCAGAATGGACAAAATTGACAAAATTGACAAAATTGACAAAATTGACAAAATTGACAAAATTGACAAAATTGACAAAATTGACAAAATTGACAAAATTGACAAAATTGACAAAATTGACAAAATTGACAAAATTGACAAAATTGACAAAATTGACAAAATTGACAAAATTGACAAAATTGACATAATTGACAAAATTGACAAAATTGACAAAATTGACAAAATTGACAAAATTGACAAAATTATCAAAATTGACAATATTCACAAAATTGGCAAAATGGACAAAATTGACAAAATTGACAAAATTGACAAAATTGACAAAATTGACAAAATTGAAAAAAATTGACTAAATTGACAAAATTGACAAAATTGACAAAATTGACAAAATTGACAAAATTGACAAAATTGACAAAATTGACAAAATTGACAAAATTGACAAAATTGACAAAATTGACAAAATTGACAAAATTGACAAATTTGACAAAATTGACAAAATTGACAAAATTGACAAAATAGACAAAATTGACAAAATTGACAAAATTGACAAAATTGACAAAATTGACAAAATTGACAAAATTGACAAAATTGACAAAATTGACAAAATTGACAAAATTGACGAAATTGACAAAATTGACATAATTGACAAAATTGACCAAATTGACAAAATTAACAAAATTGACAAAATTGACAAAATTGACAAAATTGACAAAATTGACAAAATTGACAAAATTGACAAAATTGACAAAATTGACAAAATTGACAAAATTGACAAAATTGACAAAATTGACAAAATTGACAAAATTGACATAATTGACATTATTGACATTATTGACATAATTGACATAATTGACAAAATTGACCAAATTGACAAAATTAACAAAATTGACAAAATTGACAAAATTGACAAAATTGACAAAATTGACAAAATTGACAAAATTGACAAAATTGACAAAATTGACAAAATTGACAAAATTGACAAAATTGACAAAATTGACAAAATTGACAAAATTGACAAAATTGACAAAATTGACAAAATTGACAAAATTGACAAAATTGACAAAATTGACAAAATTGACAAAATTGACAAAATTGACAAAATTGACAAAATTGACAAAATTGACAAAATTGACAAACTTGACAAAATTGTCAAAATTGACAAAATTGACAAAATTGACAAAATTGACAAAATTGACAAAATTGACAAAATTGACAAAATTGACAAAATTGACAAAATTGACAAAATTGACAAAATTGACAAAATTGACAAAATTGACAAAATTGACAAAATTGACAAAATTGACAAAATTGACAAAATTGACAAAATTGACAAAATTGCAAAATTGACAAAATTGACAAAATTGACAAAATTGACAAAATTGACAAAATTGACAAAATTGACAAAATTGACAAAATTGACAAAATTGACAAAATTGACAAAACTGACAAAATTGACAAAATTGACAAAATTGACAAAATTGACAAAATTGACAAAATTGACAAAATTGACAAAATTGACAAAATTGACAAAATTGACAAAATTGACAAAATTGACAAAATTGACAAAATTGACAAAATTGACAAAATTGACAAAATTGACAAAATTGACAAAATTGACAAAATTGACAAAATTGACAAAATTGACAAAATTGACAAAATTGACAAAATTGACAAAATTGACAAAATTGACAAAATTGACAAAATTGACAAAATTGACAAAATTGACAAAATTGACAAAATTGACAAAATTGACAAAATTGACAAAATTGACAAAATTGACAAAATTGACGAAATCGACAAAATTGACAAAATTGACAAAATTGACAAAATTGACAAAATTGACAAAATTGACAAAATTGACAAAATTGACAAAATTGACAAAATTGACAAAATTGACAAAATAAACAAAATTGACAAAATTGACAAAATTGACGAAATCAACAAAATTGACAAAATTGACAAAATTGACAAAATTGACAAAATTGACAAAA
Source organism: Uranotaenia lowii (assembly GCF_029784155.1). Lineage (NCBI taxonomy): Eukaryota > Metazoa > Arthropoda > Insecta > Diptera > Culicidae > Uranotaenia > Uranotaenia lowii. The sequence continues at coordinate 60,588,462 of NC_073693.1, read as the reverse complement.
TTGACAAAATTGACAAAATTGACAAAATTGACAAAATTGACAAAATTGACAAAATTGACAAAATTGACAAAATTGACAAAATTGACAAAATTGACAAAATTGACAAAATTGACAAAATTGACAAAATGGACAAAACTGACAAAACTGACTAAATTGACGTAATTGACTAAATTGTCAAGATAGTCATTTTTAATGAACAACACAACGCTGTCAAACCCTTACATATCTGAACCCTAGAAATATTGTTATTTCCTGAATAAAGTTCCCGGATACTAAAATATTATAGGACTAGATTTAAGGACAAAATTTTGAAAGATTGCAAAAGTATTCAAATGTACCATTCTTTGAATCCTGTGTTCTTAAATTTAAAAAAACAATGAATATTTTTAAGTTAATTTTAACTGAAATTTAGCAAGAGCAAATATCGGTTATGGACAAAATTTAAACGTTTTGATAAATTTTGAGTAAATCAAACGTATTGGCCTTTAAAGAAAGGCCGCATTTATATCTGCATGTTTTCCTTTTTTTCAAAAGGATAGTAAAAAATGTTTTTTTACTTTAAGTTTAACATTATAAACATTCTTTATCACATTTTGGTTGATGAATATTAGAATTATCCATCAGGTGGTTTTTTTTTTTCAAATGATTTCCATCGAAGCAATCATTAAAAATTATGACAATCTCGAAATATACGAGAATACGAAATTCAACAAGTTTTCAAATGGACTCCGCTTATTGATAAGCTATCTAACATGACTTTCACACATATTCCTACGTTCCTTATTAAAAGTTTAAGGGGGGGGGGGGAGGGTCTAACGGGTAAAAAAAACACCATTTTCACGATTTTTTTTTCTAGAGCTATCGTTCAAACAAATGTGTTCAATTTTTTTGCATTATATAAAGCATTGTTAAAAGAATATTTAGTAATTTTTTCGTAGAAAAATATTGGAAAATGAGCCTGTGACGGAGCACTTTCGAGGATGCCTTTTAGAAAACAGGATTTGCGGTGGACACTGTATCTCAGCACAGAATAATCTGAAGTCAAAAAACCAGAGCAAAATATTTTTAATAGATGTTTTTCTGGACCCCAACGTTTTTATTTAACTTAAAAAAAATTTTATGAATTTTTTGTGGCTGTTTGAAGTAAAAACTACGATTTTTCACGGAAAAATCCGCCATTTTTCATCTGTAAAATCTCCCCAAAGTAAAAAAAAAAACGTTGGGGTCTGGTATTTTATATGTAGAAAATATGATCTAAATTTGAAAAGAATCGGATAAGTAGTTTTCAAATGACGATGTCCACGGACTTTAAAAATGTGCTTTCGAGAAAAACGTGTTTGAAGTTTCTGCTCTTGCTTTTTTGCAGTATGAGATAGGAGGAGATAAAGGCCTATAATTTCTACAGTTTTGCTTGAATTGACTTGAAAATTTAACACAACATTCTTGAAATGTTTTACAATAACAAAATAAAATAAAAAAAAATCGATTTTTTGAAAGTGTTAGACCCCCCCCCCCCCCTCCCCCTTAAAATAATAAAACTCATCAAAAACTATTGTGAAAATTATACCGGACAGAGGTTAAAACACGTGTGGTTTGCGAAAGTCATGGACTACTACTCCTTTATGTATGTATTAAAAAAAAATTTATCCATAAATTCTGTGAATGTTTTCTGTGATAGAAATAGCATTTATTTGATTGAAAAGTAATGGAAAATTTAGTTTTTTTTTTCAACATTTTATTCAAGAAAATCAATTATTTCACCAATCCTAACACTTTTCTGCAATCGCAGTTAGAAATCCAAAGTTTATTTTTTAGCTTTTAAAATTACAAAAATCTGTGATTATTTTCAAAATTCTGTGTTCTGTGACACAGATTCTATGGAAAAAATTTGCTCAAAATTTAGTGAAATTATAGATTTTTTGTGATTCCGGCAACCTTGCCCTGAAATTTCTATATAGATTGAGCTTTCATCTATCTTTTTTTTCAAGATCAGCAGTATAAAATTTGAATTATTTTTTTAATCGCATTTGAAACTGACAATGTCCAACAACTGTCATAAATTCTCATGCTAGTAGTTTTGCAGTTTATTGGACATGATTCGAAAATTGAACTGCTTCACAGCCAAAGAGCCTTTGCGGAGGTGTGTTTAACATTGGAAACTCAACTAAAGGTAGATGAAGGTACAACTAAATATAAGCTTATCAACACATAAAACTAGGTCAAATGAAACAACCGTATCCCTACACAATTCCTGAGAAACATGAGGCCCTCATCTTGAGTGGTTCTTTGATGCAATTCTGGAGAAATTTTGAGCCGGTTTGGCTAACTTAGCCGACAACTATCGATTCGACCGACCAAGAGATAGAATTTCCCTTTTGCAAAAAGCTGAACAGAAGAACACAACACGAGAGATGTTTGAAAAAGTGTTATAAACTAAACATGTTTAGGGTGGAAGATTCTTTTTCAGAAAATTAGAAAATAACAAAAAGGGGTTATTCAATTTTATTGGCGTTCGACGATTTTGGTTGTTTAATTATATAAATTTTAGAAATGTACTAGAACTCAACACATCTACCCTACCTAATCTTATTTCGGTGTCTGTTGATCAAAGAGCTGTTGAGCGAAAGCTTCTTGTTCGATTTGATCGTCGTTGTTGCGTTTTGGTCTTCCAGAAACTGCATGCAGAGTGTGGTATACTTAAGTAAGATAAAATAAGGAACATGTAGACATCCCGGGCTGAGATTTTCCTTCCACATCTTTACATGTGCTGTGCAGTCCACCCCCATTCTAATTGAATGAACCTTTACGAAAACTAAAACAACTTTCTTCCTAAAGACGTCGATATCGTTTGATGTCGAGGGTTTCCAACCATTTTAGATCATCTGGTTTCAAAAAAAAATCGTCAAATATTCAGAAGCCAGTAAGTTCTAACTTTCATAAAAATTGTGATATGAGAACTTTGTTGAAAAATGCTCCCATACTTCTTGCACACACGATAAACAAATCCCCTGATAACCCTATCAGCCGACTTGTCATAAACTGAACAACAACGATGCCTCGCAGTGCAACACCTCGTCTTCTTAGGCGAATCGTAAATGTTGAGTAAGAGACGAAACCACAACGAAACACAGCTTTTGGCTTTGTCGGTCATGAATTTAAACATTTAACAGGATTGTGGCAATCGGGCAATAGTTACCAAGTCGAAGCTGTTATGTCCTCCGGATCGATGACCAGTCGGTTGTTGTGGGTTGTTCCATCGTCGATGTGGTGTGTCGGTTGTGTGTGAATTGCCATGTTTCTACCGTGTTTCGGACGAAAACTGCTTCCGGTTATTTCTGGCACTCGATTTCGTGTAAATAGTAACATGGAAGTGGGAATGCTTAAATTGTAACTATCTTCACTTAACTCAAAACTACATTCTGTCTTCGATAGAAATGATCATAGAGAATACACTTTTGTTACCGGGTATTTTTTTTTAATTTGCTTAGTGTTGGCAGTAAATTTTAAGGCTATTTAAAGATAATTTTAAATCTTCGAAATTTATCATTTATTTTAAAAAGATCATTTGAATAAAAAAACACATCTCCATATTGTAACATTTTAAAATCTCTTTGCACAATAATTGTCACTGAATATATTAATTTTGTATGTGGAAACAATTTCGATTTTTTATAAACATTTTGTTCAGTCTTAAAAAAAAATCACTCATAAATAAAAAATCAAAGAATATTTTGAATACAAATAAAAGTATCGCTAGATTTCAATTTTTAATAATGTTGCTGAATGATATTACAATTTTAAATGCACTTCGATATAAAGTGATTGCAGACTTCGTATGAAGATCTGCCAATAAAAGATTTTAGACCAATTTTAGAAAGAGTTATTAGTTCCAACATTGTGGAACACAATGTTTTCCTTATAACCTTAAATTTTCAAGAATGGAATGCGATGCTAATCTGCAAAAACATACAAAATAACTTTAAGAAAAACTATGGGAAACAGAAGAACTTATTTTTAAAATGATTCTTCCCAGTCCCGGCGAAATATTGTTCAGGATCAGTCCGGAGGGCGCAGTACCATCCCCTCCTTTTCAGGCACAATCAGTCCAGCAAAAAGCATTGCAACACTAAAAACTTTACTGAATCGGGAATCGGGAAACCCAACAAGTGGGAGTACCTTGTAATCCGTGTTGATATCACAACTCTCACTCACTACTGCACTTTGAGTTTAATAAAATATCAAAACATTTTAATTTTTAAATTTTTTGACACGAGATAAAATTGTTTGCGTCTTATCTAGTCAACGCCTACTCCGACCATTCTAAAAGTTTATAATTTTTTTAAATTAACTTCTATGCTCAAATCAAATAAACTGAATCTACCAAACTTCTGAGCAAATTGAAATATTTCAATCATCGATGTAAAGAATTTCAAATTTTTTAAATTAAAGGAAAAAATTAAAAATTATTTGTTAAAATCTGATTATTGTAAACTTAATCTAAACTTAAGATTTTAGTTTAAAAAAATGGCTCTTGTGAAAACTGCTATAATATTAATCTGAAACCAAAACCAAACTCTTGCCAAAATTTTGTTAGCACGTATTCAGCAAGCCGGTTTTTTCGAAAAACCTTGCATAATCCGAGCATTTGATTTTAAAATTGAAGACCATAATTCCGGTCAGTATCTGGGCAAATTTTATAAAAACTCAGAAATCACTCAACAAAAATCAAGGACAAATTTGATAAAAAATTCTTGCATCAAAGCTTATCGACGAATTTTAAATCGTATTACAGGCATTCAAAAATCCTTTCATGATTATGTTTATAAAATTTTCTGAAAAAATCTCATTATGGAGGTATATATAAAAAAAATTGCAACTCAATTAGTTTTTCATGTTTTATTTGCACAATAAAGTAAAAAATAATTCAGGTTTTTTTAAATAAAATCCGGGCAATTTGACCGTACTGCACTGTTCCTAAAATTTGTATTAAATATCCAGCCGAACCCGGATAAATTCGGCCAATCAGGCAACCTTATCTTAAACTAAAAACTAAGAGAAAACAAAATTTCTTACAGATTTCTCAAAGTGAAGATCACATGTTTATATCACTAAATATTTTTCCTTAAAAATCAATTCCATATTTAGAATGTTTTGGATGTTTGGTGGTGACATAATTTGCAAAATAAACTTAAATTCTACATTATATTCGTGATTTTCAGTTGATTTATTATACAAACCAATTTTGATAAAAATAAAACAAAAACTGAATTAACAAAAAAATTACTAGTCTGTGTTCTCTTGTGATTTGAGTTCCTCATCGAAACATTCATCTTGATATTCTTATCTTAAAAGTAAAACTCATTGACGAGCTAAATCAGAATTCAACTTTTAAATGTAAAACATAATTCTGTTTGAACCTGAATTCAAAATTGAAATTTTCATTCTGTTTTCAAAGTTTTAAAACGATTTCTGAAATTTAAAAAAAAAATCTGATTCTTAATTCCAATTCAGAATTTTAATTATGAGCCATGAAGTAAATTTTTTTTCGTGAATCTGTCATTTAAAATTAAATTTGATGTTTTTGGTTTCAATTTGAATTCATTATTTCAATTGCTTATTTTCAACTCAACATGAGGAACAAAATACGAATTTCAAATGATGAATCTTATTTTGGATGTTTTAATTCTGAACCGCCAGTATAAAGCTTTGTTCTTTTTTGATTCTGCATAAGAATTAAGTTTAAAACTTGGAATCTAAATATGAAATAAAAACTCTAGGTAGTTTTTAATTATAATTTTTCATATTCAGTTATTTAAATTGAAACATTTAACTGGATATAATTTTCGGAAATCATGAACTCTTATTTCGAAAACCATGAAAATTTTATTAAAATATCATAGTTTTCGAAACTAGAATTCGTGATTTTTGAAACTGATGAAACCTAATTTGAACCGGAATTTCAAAACAGCTTTTCATTTCTAATTTTTAATGATGATTCGAACTGAAGATAAGAATTCTAAACTGGATACAAAATTCGAAATATGCGAACCGAAACATAATTAAGTTTTGTTGATATGTAACCAGAACTTCCGAATAACTTCAAACCGAATAACTGCTTTACTATAAACAATGAAAAAATTTTTAAAAACTGTTGCAGAATTCTGAACCTGGGATCAGTTTTCGAGGGTTTGGCATGAGTTCTGAAACAAGATTGTTACTTTTGAAAAATCTCAATCATCAAAATTTGATTAGGAACTTAATGTTTTAGAGTGTGGAGAAGAATACCTCGGTTGCTTTTAATGAACCCTCATGGGGGGAGTTTAACCCCCAAACCTCCCCGTCCCCTCCCCTCCCGTTAGCTTAGCTGAATGAAACTATGATTTCAAAGTAGTCGATGATTCCTTTGAATTCAGCTACAGTGAAAATGTGTAAAAAAAAAGTTCCAGAACTAGGAACTTTAACTGGGACTTTGAAAAGGGTTGCTTTAAAATCTGTGAAATTGAATTTTATTTGTTATTTCGACAAAATTGCTCAAAATCTCAATGAAATGATCGAATACAGAACTTTAAATGAAAAAATGGGGATTTCACTACAGTATTGTTCCGATTTTGTCAGCCCCATCTTGAATTTAGGGCTGACAAAACAGGGTACCTGACAAAATCGGGAAAAAAAAAATTCTTGAATATAATTTCAATTTTGATTTGATAAATGTCCGTTTACTTGTTATTTCGATATTTTATGTCAAGACCGTGATAAGGGGTGACATAGACCCCTTTTCTTTATTTTTTACTCTTCTTACAAAGAAGAGTATACATGTCGCTTGAAAAACCAACTTTCAATCCGAGGCCCAGGGGGACTCAGTTTGTCGAGATCGGAACATGACTGTATGTGTGTATGTATGTGTGTATGTGTGTTCCCTAAAAGGCTATCCATAAACCATGTGATCAAAATGTGGTCAAGTTTAAACCTCCTTCCATTCCACATCAATGCACACTGGTACAGAACATCAATCTAGCGGAACTAAATTAATAGCACCCAGGGATGATAAGATAGACTTTTAATGTCTTGGACAACATTGCATAGTTTTACAAGGCGCATACTTTGAAATAAAATATAGAATTGAGGGGTCCACCAATAGCAAGATAAAAGAGCTAACTTTTTTGTTAAGCATTTAAGAGCTTTAGTTTTTTCTACAAAGTTGTTTATCTTAACAAAATACATAACTTTGCTAAACAAGCCAAAGTTCTACAGTTTCATTCTAAGGAGTTACAATGAAATTAAAAAAAACCTTGAAAAAACAGTTTTTTAAATCTGAAACGTTGTAGGTGAGAGAAAACAATTTTCAGTCTTCGAAACAAAGTTGAAAAATGTTAAGATCTACAATTGTTTAGTACATTATGATGTGTTTTGAAAATGCTGAAGTGCTGTAAAAAGCATTTAGTGTAATATATTAACGATTTTCAAAGAAAAGTTTATCGAATTGCGCAAATTTCCGCACCATTAGCCAATGTGGATTTTACTTTTGGTGTTAAGAGGAATCATTACCATATAAAACTCCTGGGCTTGTGATATAGCTCAGTTGGCAAGTCTGTTGTCTCCTGAGCCGATGTCCGCGAGTTCGAGCCCAAGAGCAAACATCGAACACAGTTGTACCGGATAGTTTTTCAATAACGATCCGCCAACTGTAACGTTGATAAAGTCGCGAATGCCATAAAGATGGTAAAACGACTATAATCGAAACAAAAAAAAAAACCATATAAAACTAGCGTGGAACTCGGTGGAACTCGAAGCAATTTTAAGATTGAAAATCTATTATTTGGTTCACAAATATCACTTTTTTTAGACACGTTATTAGTTTCTTAGTTCCTTTGATGCAATAAACTTGCAGAATTTGAGAATTAGAAATAATTAGATGATTTACCCGGTTTTCCGTTTCAAATTGATCAATATAATCTGTTCATTATTATATAAATGATATCTGTACCAACACGTGAAAGTGATTTAACTCCAAAAGTAAAGTAGCTTTCAGCTTTCAGTGGCAGGCCAATTTTGGCCTTATTTATCGAAAAAAAAAACACTTTTGAGATAATAAGTTTTCTTTGGATAACAAACTCAATTTGATTACAGGATATATGACCATTTTGATGAATTTGAAACGGAAAATCTGTTAAATCATCTAATTATTTCTAATTCTCAAATTGTGCAAGTTTATTGCATCAAAGAAACTAAAAAACTAATAACGTGTCTAAAAAAAGTGATATTTGTGAACAAATACTAGATTTTCAAACTCAAAATTGCTTCGAGTTCCACCGAGTTCTACGCTAGTTTTATATGGTTATGATTCCTCTTAACACCAAAAGTAAAATCCACATTGAATGTTGGTGCGGAAATTTGCGCAATTCGATTAACTTTTCGTTGAAAATCGTTAATATATTACACTAAATGCTTTCTACAGCACTTCAGCATTTTCAAAACTCATCATAATGTACTAAACAATTAAAGATCTTAACATTTTTCAACTTTGTTTCGAAGACTGAAAATTGTTTTCTCTTACCTACAACGTTGCTGATTTAAAAAACTGTTTTTTCAAGATATTTTTTTAATTTCATTGTAACTCCTTAGAATGAAACTGTAGAACTTTGGCTTGTTTAGCAAAGTTATGTATTTTGTTAAGATAAACAACTTTGTAGAAGAAACTAAAGCTCTAAAACGCTTAACAAAAAAGTTAGCTTTTTTATCTTGCTATTGGTGGACCCCTTGGCTCTATATTTTATTTCAAAGTATGCGCTTTGTAAAACTATGCAATGTTGTCCAAGACATCAAAAGTCTATCTTTTCATCCCTGGGCGCTATTAATTTAGTTCCGCTAGATTGATGGTCTGTACCAGTGTGCAATGAAAAATCTTATGAACCTTCAATCACCCCCAACCCTTAAAATACCAACCCTTAAAATACCAAGTGGTTAATGGCTGGTCCTCTACGTGGGTCAGGACAACCCCCAAAAAACATACAGTGTTAAATGACAGGGAATTTTAATTCAAAAGCAGAAAATTTCAACTAAATTTAAAGGCTGACAAAATCGGGATAAAATGCTGACAAAATCGGGGATAGACAAAATCGGGGGTAGACAAAATCGGGAGCTGAAAAAATCGGAACAATACTGTATTGGTAAGAAAAAACATTTTTTTGCGGAAATGATAATGAATGGTACCACCGCTTTTCTTAAGAAAGGATTTTTCTTAGAAAACGGCGAAAAAAATGAAGCAAAAAAAGTTGAAGGCTTTTTTCGTTATTTTTTTTATTAAAAGCAAGGCAAATGTATCTTTAGGTTTAAGAACAAATGTTGGCCAAAAAATTCAATTAATAAATTAAAAGGAATTTTAAAAGGGATCAAAGTAGTCAGCGGTTGAGACATGACGTGTTTTGCAGGAGCTCCGTGAAATTATATTTTATCCCTCGAAAATTCTAAGAAATTTTGAAATTGTTAAGTGTAATGTTGTTAAATTGTGAAAATTATGAGACGAAATAATGACGAAACATGTGTGCTAATATTAACGTAGACAATCTGGTGAAGATAAAAGCGAGAGGAGGCTGGGAACCCTGTTTCCAGGTGAACGCGTTTTTTGTTGACAGTTTTTTTTAAATTCGATTTTGAGGTGTTAGAAATAGTTTTTTTCAAGAAATAATTTTGTTGGGTTGTGAGTAAAGTGTATATAAATGTGAAAAGAATGGAGTCAAACATTGAGTCATCAACGCTTCAAGGTAAAATGTATTTTTTTTCTCGATGTTTCGCAATTGGTTTTCTAACGAGTCTGCTAATGAATCTAAGAAGTGTAAGTTTCATCTTGTTTGTCGTTTTCGAAAATCAGTGAAAAATATTAAATCTATTTTGAAACATTTTTCTCGAAATATCAATTAAGGCTTTGCAGTATTTACTTCAAATTTTTGTTTTTGCAATTATGGACTTGAGCTAATGTCATTAACCGACCATACTATCCACAGAGTAGACGGAAAGATAAGAAGGCAAAATAGCTGATTTACAGAAACCCAAATGTAATATTCGTTATTCTAATTCTTATTGCGGTGAGTATAATGTTGTTGAGTTTCGTAATTTCCTAATTCCTTAACAGCATTTAATGTATCAATTTTCCATATATACTTCCAAAATGACATAAATTAATATTTAGGTCTTTCCATATTCAAAATATTATATGAAGTGTTTGGTAGGGATCTCAACGCCTCATTCCGCCCTTGTATCCTGTATCTTTCGCGGTTTTCATCACATGGTTGGCCTGGCCGTAGTAATATCTGCAATGGATAGCAATATGTAACAGGTAATACGCTGAAAAGAAAAATGAAAGACGCAAGTCTTCCATTTTCCAGGATGCCTACATGTTTTGGCCATGTTGATGTTAGAAGAAGAAGAAGAAGAAGAAGAAGAAGAAGAAGAAGAAGAAATTGAGAGAATTTTTAAAGGACAAAAAATATTAATATCAGGTATTTTAAAAGCAATGTTGAATTTCTATTTTGAAACACGTTTCAACTCGATTTATCTTTCCTTTTTAAGATTTGTTTTCGCCAAAAATTTGTGGGTAGAAAAATGACTTAAAACTCTGTTAATCATTGTAGTTTTGAGAGCGGCCCGCTGAACAGATTTCAATTTTAAATAGGCCCGTTGATTCAAAAGGTTGCTCACCCCTGCCCTAAGATATTTTAAGAATAAAATTCATTGGAATCGCATCTCCTAGCAAATCGCCAACTCAAGTCCGCTGATGGCTGCTAAATCAGTAAACTTCCCACACCGAGGGTGTAGGTAGGTACTGAATCCTCCATTACCAGAACAGTTCCGGGTTGCAGCACGATATGAAGAACGATGTCCAGTCCAAGTTCCGCCGCACTGGAAATCCCTCCTGCACAAACATTCGTACATTTTTCTACCCATTCCATTCCAATATACAAACTAAGCTATCGCTACCGGTCAGCTATCTTCTGCCGCTCCACGGTGAATTTAATAGGATTAAATTTCAATTAAAAAGAAATATGAGCCATTACTATTAATGAGCAGCTTAACGCCCGTCCACTTCCCAGGGGAAGGAACACTGAAAAAGATAGGAAGAGCGATGAAAGAAGGCACACTCTAAAGTGGATAATTAATGCCTTACCCAGGCTTTCGTGTAGTAAAGCAAAAAAAAAACCGAGAAAAATCAACTTCCATCCCCGACTTTCGAAAAGATGAATCTTTTCGCGCCTCGCCGTTAAAACTTATAATCCCCCAGCTACCAAGTAAGTATGGAGACGGGCATATGCCAAGTTTGCGAATTCCGTGACATATTGCGGTAACTTTCTTTTTTTTTTCTTGTCGAGACTACCACTAATTATACGCTTTCTGATACGACAGGAATGACAATTTCGACGAGAACACACTAGACATGTGTCTTTCTCGAGAATCTAGAGTGATAAACCTTTGAATTTTGAATTTCCAATGAAAATCTAAAATCGGAAGACAGCACACTGCACAGTGAACTAAACTATGAAATTTTTACGAGCCTCGGAAGTCATTGTTATCTACCTCAGAAAATCATTTTAGTTTTAATTTAATTTTTGACTTTTATGACTTTTCAAAAATGTTCCAGACAATCGAACTGTTTTTGACTCTTTCGAACTATTTCAAACACTTTCAAACTCAATTTAACTCTTTTTGACTCTTTTTGACTCTTTTTGACCCTTTTTGACTCTTTTTGACTCTTTTTGACTCATTTTGACTCTTTCTAATTCTTTTCGACTCTTTTTGATTTTTTTTACTCTTTTTGACTCTTGTTTACTCTTTTCTACTATTTTTGACTCTTTTTGACTCTTTTTGTCTCTTTTTGACTCTTTTCTACTATTTTTGACTCTTTTTGACTCTTTTTGTCTCTTTTTGACTCTTTTTGACTCTTTTTGACTCTATTCGACTCTTTTTGACTTTTTTTGACTCTTGTTGACTCTTTTTGACTCTTTTTGACTCTTTTTGACTCTTTTTGACTCTTTTTGACTCTTTTTGACTCTTTTTGACTCTTTTTGACTCTTTTTGACTCTTTTTGACTCTTTTTGACTCTTTTTGACTCACTTTGACTCTTTTTGACTCTTTTTGACTCTTTTTGACTCTTTTTGACTCTTTTTGACTCTTTTTGACTCTTTTTGACTCTTTTTGACTCTTTTTGACACTTTTTGACTCTTTTTGACTCTTTTTGACTCTTTTTGACTCTTTTTGACTCTTTTTGACTCTTTTTGACTCTTTTTGACTCTTTTTGACTCTTTTTGACTCTTTTTGACTCTTTTTGACTCTTTTTGACTCACTTTGACTCTTTTTGACTCTTTTTGACTCTTTTTGACTCTTTTTGACTCTTTTTGACTCTTTTTGACTCTTTTTGACACTTTTTGACTCTTTTTGACTCTTTTTGACTCTTTTTGACTCTTTTTGACTCTTTTTGACTCTTTTTGACTCTTTTTGACTCTTTTTGACTCTTTTTGACTCTTTTTGACTCTTTTTGACTCTTTTTGACTCTTTTTGACTCTTTTTGACTCTTTTTGACTCTTTTTGACTCTTTTTGACTCTTTTTGACTCTTTTTGACTCTTTTTGACTCTTTTTGACTCTTGTTGACTCTTTTTGACTCTTTTTGACTCTTTTTGACTCTTTTTGACTCTTTTTGACTCTTTTTGACTCTTTTTGACTCTTTTTGACTCTTTTTGACTCTTTTTGACTCTTTTTGACTCTTTTTGACTCTTTTTGACTCTTTTTGACTCTTTTTGGCTCTTTTTGGCTCTTTTTGACTCTTGTTGACTCTTTTCGACTATTTTTGACTCTTTTTGACTCTTTTTGACTCTTTTTGACTCTTTTTGACTCTTTTTGACTCTTTTTGACTCTTGTTGGCTCTTTTTGACTCTTGTTGACTCTTTTCGACTATTTTTGACTCTTTTTGACTCTTTTTGACACTTTTTTGACTCTTTTTGACTCTTTTTGACTCTTTTTGACTCTTTTTGACTCTTTTTGACTCTTTTTGACTCTTTTTGACTCTTTTTGACTCTTTTTGACTCTTTTTGACTCTTTTTGACTCTTTTTGACTCTTTTTGACTCTTTTTCACTCTTTTTGAATCTTTTTGACTCTTTTTGACTCTGTTTTACTCTTTTTGTTTTTTTTGTCTCTTTTTGACTCTTTTTGACTCTTTTTGGCCTTCTGACTTTCTGACTTTCTGACTTTCTGACTTTCTGACTTTCTGACTTTCTGACTTTCTGACTTTCTGACTTTCTGACGGTCTGACTTTCTGATTTTCTGACGGTCTGACTTTCTGACTTTCTGACTTTCTGACTTTCTGACTTTCTAACTTTCTAACTTTCTGACTTTCTGACTTTCTGACTTTCTGACTTTCTGACTTTCTGACTTTCTGACTTTCTGACTTTTTGACTTTCTGACTTTCTGACTTTCTGAATTTCTGACTTTCTGACTATCTGACTTTCTGACTTTCTGACTTTTTAATTTTTTGACCTTCTGAATTTTCTGACTTCCTGACTTTCTTACCTTGTGACTTTCTGACTTTCCAACTTTTCAACTTTCTGACTTTCTGACTTTCTGACTTTCTGACTTTCTGACTTTCTGACTAACTGACTTCTGACTGTCTGTCTTTCTGACTTTCTGGATTTCTGACTTTCTGACTTTCTGACTTTCTGACTTTCTGACTTTCTGACTTTCTGACTTTTTAACTTTCTGACTTTCTGACTTTCTGAATTTCTGACTTTCTGACTATCTGACTTTCTGACTTTCTGACTTTTTAATTTTTTGACCTTCTGAATTTTCTGACTTCCTGACTTTCTTACCTTGTGACTTTCTGACTTTCCAACTTTTCAACTTTCTGACTTTCTGACTTTCTGACTTTCTGACTTTCTGACTTTCTGACTTTCTGACTAACTGACTTCTGACTGTCTGTCTTTCTGACTTTCTGGATTTCTGACTTTCTGACTTTCTGACTTTCTAACTGTCTGACTTTCTATCTTTCTGATTTTCGGACTTTCAGTCTTTCGGACTTTCCAACTTTCTTACTTTCTTAGTTTCGACTTTCCGATTTTTTGACTTTGCGACTTATTGCCTTTCTGACTTTCTTGTTTTCTGATTTTCTGACCTTCTTACTTTGGAGACTTTTGAACTGTGTTTACATTCAAACGACTCAAGTTATTTCAGAAATTTAGTTTACCGTCTAATATGGAGTTTTCTTAGCTCTAATCCACAATGAATTCGTCCTCCCGAATTAGACACTGTCAAGTTAGCGAATGAAGCAAAAAAAAACTACCAACTGACAAACATTTCCATCACTTTCGAGACACTGGTGGCAGCTCCCGGCAGTCAACAATGCTTGGAGCAAGGGCAAAAAGTAGTGAATAATTTATTATTTCTGACGCTCGCATTGATCACCAACAATCCACCAGCCAACCCACACTCATTCAGTTCGGGCGGCATTAAATGGCATCACTATAAACCGAATTGGAATGCAGAGAAACCCAGGAGGAGACCCATATTATTTGCTAACGCTGCAGCCAGCCGCGTTCGCGCTTCCATTCATTGTTATTTCTGCAGAAAAGGATATATGTAGGAGGTACATTCAAACATAACGACTAACATTTCGCTTCTCTCTATTTTTTTACTCTTACTTGGTGGATTCGAGTAGTTTCGGCGAATGGCGTTAGCATCACAGTATAAGAAAGCGCGGTCGCTTAATTATTCAAACCGTATTCCAGCTGTATCTATACAATAAAGCCCTCAATGACTCGCTTAGAGACACCCAAGCCAAAATGTTCAGCCCCATTCTTTCGCACTGGGAAGCGCTGGGTTACGATGCGATTGAGGATGGATTGCTTGGCAGCCAGCTCGTTAAGAAATTACAGTCAAACCACTATTAGTGCGCTAGATCTGATTATCGAAGAGATTCACATATTTTTCAAAAAATCAAAGAATGATATAGAATTTAATGAGCAGCTTGAAGTTTTCGCTTGCAAACTTCAACAAAGTTCTCAAACATGGTATCTGACTCTTAGTTATTAATGTGGAGTAGGAGTCTTAAACCAGAACCTTTTGTCAATTTTTTTAATTTTTGGTTGAGGTTTCAAAATGATTGATCAGAGTTTACAGCTTCAAACTAAAGGGTGATACGGTCTAAATTTAATCAAGGGAAAACACGTGTAGATCGGTGAAATCCTTTATTTAAAAAATCAAATTAAATTTCTTTTTCAATTTTAATTAGTATAAAATTCAGGAAAAATATTCAGTTGGGTTCCGCTTTTCCAAATCCGAATCCACCTTGTCCACCTTCTTCCCCGCAGAAAGCCAGTTTGCCTTGAACTACTGCTCGTCCTTAGCAGGTTTTTTGGTCTTTTATAGGTTCCGCTTGACAAAAGCCCAGTATTTTTCAATTGGGCGGAGCTCTGGCGTGTTGGGAGGGTTCTTGTCCTTGGGAACCACCTGCACGTTGTTGGTGGCGTACCACTCCATGGTCTTTTTACCGTAATGGAAAGATGCCAAATCCGGCCAAAACAGTACGGAACAACCTTGTTTCTTCAGGAAAGGCAGCAGACTTTTATTCAAACACTCTTTCACGTAAATTTTGTCGGTTGACAGTCCCGGAAGCTATGAAAATGCTTGAAAATATCTGCTACCTTTCCCCTTCCTTTTGCCGTATAAAACTGCTGTCCCGGAAGCTGCTTGTAGTCGGCTTTGATGTAGGTTTCGTCGTCCATTACCACGCAGTCAAACTTCGTCAGCATCGTCGTGTACAGCATCCGGGATCGCGCTTTGGCCGTCGTATTTTGTTTATCATCGCGAATTGGAGTCACTACCTTCTTGTAAGTCGATAGTACGGCTCGTTTTTAGACTCGAAGCACGGTTGTAGACGATACACCCAGCTTATTTGCGGCATCTCGGAGAGAGAGGTTAGGGTTTCGCTTGAAACTACCGGCAATTCTCTTTGTCGTCTTAGCGGCTTCCGGTTTTCGATTTCCCCCCGATCCAGACTTCCTGGCTGTCAACAATCGTTCCTAAAAACACTTTAATTACATTTGTAACGGTTGATTTGGCAACTTTTAACGATTTTGCCAGCTTTGAGTGCAAGTAGCTTGGATTTTCGCGATGCGCGAGCGAAATTTTGATACGCTGCTCTTCTTCCTTGGACGGCATTTTGACAACTGAAGAGTGAATTTCAAAATCAAAATAGGAGCCAAATTCTTCACACACACCTTCAAAAAGTGAATATGTGAAGTTGATATTGTCCAAATTTTGACCGTATCACCCTTTAGATCTGACATGAAAATTAAATTTTTCGCTTAAAAATATATTTTAGAAATTTTGTCCAGCATTTTAATTTTTATCTGAAATAGCAATTTGGGATCTACTTCCTGAAACTGAGTTCATCATCGGAGTGTTAAATATGTTGTGTAGTTTTGTTCTCAGTTAAAGGTTTGCAATTCAAGCTGCAACAATTTTGAGGTGTTTGATAAATGGAGTTCAAATGCTACAGTTAAGAACAACTTCAAAATCTATAAATATTTGAAAATAGCCAATTTTTCCTCTGCTCTTATTTTTTTCTGGAAAAAATATCAGTGTGTCAAAATCTGTTACAGAACTAGAAATTTTACTCTCAAACTAAGTTTTGAACTGGTTGGATGACGTATATTGAGATTTGCGTTCAATTAGCGCCTGGATCTGTGATCCGAGACAGATGCTGTAATCTCAAATTGGAATCGTCATTTTAAGTCTGATTCGGAAATCTGCACCAGACCTAGAAAAATGAAATCGGAATTCGAATAAAATTTTTGAAATCGGATTCTATATTTGATCTTAAGTCGTGAGTTTTGAAAATAAGGGAACATGATGTGAATTGAAATAACAACTAAATCCTTTATTTGATCTGGATTGTAACTGAGACGCGAATTTTATTCTGGATTCTGAGACGTTGGTTTCATTTGCAGTTTAAGGTCTGAAATTCAAGTTCTGTATTCGAATATAGAGATTGAATTTCAGATCTGACACAGAGATTTGAATTGTTAAGCGTCTGCTAAAAATTAGTTTTTAGAAAAAAAAGAATCATAGATTAGGCATGGATCTTATAAACAGTGCCATTTGAATCCAGTGCCATTGAAAATCTATATTAAATTCCAATTCAAATTCAAATCCTTTTTCAATTTTTTTTCCAACACGTAACAAAGTCGGGCAAATCCGGGAAATTTTTACCAAAAAACCTCTGGGCATTGAAAAAGGAATTCTAATTCTGGTCGTCGCAATTTTAAACTTGAATTCAAATAAGTTCAGTTTTGGTTGGAGGGATATTAATGATCTTATGTTCGTGCATCAGTCGATAGTATATTTCTGTTAAAAATTTGGTTCTCGTTAAATGCTCATGTAGATTTCTTCGAGTAGAAGAACGGGAAAAAACAAACTGGAAGTCTGAGCAAGATTTTCTTTCGAATCGTATTTTGTTTTTTTTTGTTCTCGGCAGAACCTTCTAATAACGTTCTAAGGTAAACGCGAACAACCAATTGGCGGTTGATGTTAGGCGGTTGAAATTGAAGGGAACAGTGATGTTGAGAACATGTGAATGCAATCAATTTCAAGATGACCGGAACCGGGAAAAATATGGAGATAGCACCAGCAGAAACCTTAGGAGTTGGGTGAGATCGATACTTTTTGAAATTGAACTCCTTTAACCCTGATCCGTCCCAGATTTTTCCCTATTACCAATCAATAAACAGTTATAAATTTAAGCTTTGGCAGGGAACTCCACGCTTCATTCCTCCCTTGCTCCTGTATCTTTCGCGGTTTTCATCACGTGGTAGGCCTGGCCGTAGAAGAATCTGCAATGCATGGTAATATGTAACAGATAATACGCTGAAAAGAAAAATGATAGACGCAAGTCTTCCATTTTCCAGGATGCCTACATGTTTTGACCATGTTGATGTAAGGAGAAGAAGAAGAAGAAGAAGAAGAACCCCGAGCATTGAGTTTCTAAATTTTAAACTCAAAACGTGGGCAATATCCGGAAAATCTGATCAAAATCTTGGTATTAACCATAAAAAACGCAAGAAAAAAGTTGAAAAATGAACACATGTAAATTTATTTATTTAGACATACACATAGGAGGCGTTCAATCCTAATCTTAGTACTCCAATAATGTAGTTAAATAATCTATTTTTTCCCTGCCTGGGCAAAACTGACACTCTGCCCCGTTTTCATTTGGTATACTTCAGACCAATGTAGCATAATCGGTAAGGCTTTGGCACAGAAATACGGCGATTGCGGGTTCACATCCTGTATAGTGCAGTCAGTATTTTTGCGATATTTTCTCAACAAAAGTTTTTTTTCATTTTTTGTTTAACTTTTCTGTCAATCTGACCTTTCCTGATGGACTCATTTCCAATCAAAAATACTGGGACTTCAGTTGAATTGTAAAAAAAAATGAATAATGTGAATAAAAAATTTTAATTCATTTTATTTTAATTAGGTATCTGTTTTTGAGGATTTTCTTCTTGTTGGATGATTTATCCAAACGTCCTAATTCATTTAACACTGTGCTAAAGACTGTGAAGCGACGTTATGCTTTAAAAATATATAGAAGTATGAATATAGTTTAAAACCTCCTACAGATTTCATCGAAATATCTTTTTTTTACCGGATTAGGTAAAAGTGAACCAAAAGAAAACTTCAATAATGTTTTTTCCAGGAGTCAAAATCCCTTCTAGCCTCCGGGAGAGTTGATCATTTAAATTAAATCTTGGTGTTCAAAACATTTGTAATGTTCTAAAGATTTGTCAAGAAATTATACAATTTTTCCCCTATTTGCAAAAGTAAAAAAAAATATTCAAATCCAATCTGGTGTGAGTTCGTCCTGGTAAATATTCCTTTCCGAGAAATATCAAATTTTTAAAGGTGAAGGAAAGCTTTAGAGAATCATGAGATATCAACGATATAAAGAATTTGAACTTAAAAGTAACGTTTACGTGACTACATTTGAACTTTTAAGGTTTGTATGGAAAAATTGAATATTTTGTACTGACAATTTTTGTTTCTTCTGTGGAGTCGAGCTGATGATTTTTCTGCCAATTTATAAATTGTCTAAAGTAAATTTTCCGACAAACAACTTTGTCGAAGACCGTAACTTCACAAAAGCTATTAGCTGTTTAACAGGGGTATGTCTTTTGGCATTGAAAAATAATAAATTCAATTAACACCACTGCTTGTGCCCGCGAAGTATTTCATGAAAATTAGTCATGCAATACCTCGCTAGGCACCCAGCAGTGGTGTCAGTTGAATTTATTGTTTATCAATGCCAAAATAAATACCCATATAAAACAGCTAATAACTTTTTGTCTGATAAAATACGAAGATACGCTCTTGGAGAAAGTTGTTTGGCTGAAAATTTCCTTCAGAGAATTTATAAATTGGCACAAAAACTATAAGCGGACTCAATTCTACAGAAGAAACAAAATTGATGTTGATATTAAATTTTCCCATACAAACCTAAAAGTTCAAATTTACTCATCTAAAAGTTACTTAAAAATTCTGCAAAAAATCATGAATGAGTTTTCTTCTTCTTCTTCTTCTTCTTCTTCTTCTTCTTCTTCTTCTTCTTCTTCTTCTTCTTACATCAACATAGCCAAAACATGTAAGCATCCTGGAAAATGGAAGACTTGCGTCTTTCATTTTCTTTTCAGCGTATTACCTGTTACATATTGATATGCATTGCAGATATTACTAAGGCCAGGCCAACCATGTGATGAAAATCGCGAAAGATACAGGATACAGGGGCGGAATGAAGCGAGGAGATCCCTACCAAACGCTTCATATAATATTTTGAATATAGAAAGACCTAAATATGAATTTATGTCATTTGGGAAGTATATATGGAAAATTTATACATTAAATGGTGTTAAGGAATTAGGAAATTTCGAAACTTACCAACATTATACTCACCGCAATTAGAATTGGAATAAAGAATATTACATTTGGGTTTCTGTAAATTTAATTTATAAAATATGTTTCTTGTTCAAAAAACATTTTTGGTCTAGTTAAGTAGAGGAGTTAATATTTAGTTAAAATTTAACCAAACAACTTTTTCAAATTCAAAACATTAATACATTTTTATGCATCCTTTATTTTTTTCTGTGTGTCCCAACTTCAACTATATATTATTGCTTTCCATAGTTAATTATTTCAAAATAAAAAGTAGTTTTGCATCATGGATCAACTTAGAGACGCTTGTTTTAAAAACTTTAATTTGATACTGAGGTATCAACAATGTTAGTTAAAAATATAATCAGGCAATCTTTAAGAAACACTTAACAATGAAAAGTCAAACAGCAATAAAAAACGAAAGTAAAAAAATGGAACGGGTTCACCAAAAATGTTATAGAAGATACTAATTGTTGATCTGAAAGACCTCCTTGAAACACTGGCCCTTGAATCCACGAAGGAGTCCACTTTTTGAAGCTCCGAAGGTGATGGTGGTCACTGAACTGGTTCCATCCGTCTGATTAACCTATCACATGATCAATTTCAATCTTCCGTATTTTAAAAATTGTTAGCACCTTTTTTTTTCCTTAAGCTTAGCAGGCTACCAAAAAAAAAACCACTCCCACCGGGCGCTGGAATTTGATTTTTTTTTTCTCCTTCAACATGTTTCTTCCTGTCACAAAACGCATAATCAGGGAATTTTTCAATAATAACTGGAAGATTTCCCTTTTTATCACTGTTTGAAAAAAATTTAACTGAATCCGCGATTCAAATCGACTGAAATTTGTATATTTTTCACAATTGCAGAACGTGCATTTTCTTCTCAGGTCTACACAAATGCAAGTTAGAATTCAGCAGCTGTAATCATAGCTGTGAACCGTATAAAAATATATTCACATTGAACAAAAAAGCTGATGAAAACTCGATTGATGTAAAAGAATTCACTGTACTGTTAAAATTATTGATTGAATTATTGAAATTCAAAAATCACCCATAATCGACTTAGTCTAATGCAGTAAGTCAAAGTGTTCCAGGTTTCATTGGCTTTTTGTTTCACTCACTTAAAAATTGTAGATTTTGGTGTGTACATTTAAGACATTTCGTGCATCGATCTTTTGAAACCTAAAAAACATATATAAAAATTCGGAAATCTGAAAGCTTTGAAGAAGTCTGATGAAAGACTGTAGCATCAAAACATGTTCAGGAAGGTTGACATCACTGCTTAGTGACAGTATATGAACGATCAAAATACAAAATAAGCGAAACTTGGAGCCAAAAAATAAACACTTGAACTTTTTGGTTTACTTCAAACATAAACTCCAAAATAGCTCTTTCTGAGAAACCAAGTCTTGTGAGTAAGGTTTCCGATAAAATGATCTGTGTTGACAAAATATGTATGACATTTTGTTATTTGACCCGAATGATCTTTAACGTTTTCTGAGATGAATGACCCTATTTTCATGAACTCAACGCTAGCCTTATTGAGGCAAATTTTTTAAAAGATTTTCAAGAAAAAAATTTAACATCATGCATGTTTTAAAATTTCCTGCATCATATAAAAACTCGACAAGCACAAAGTTGGCAAAAAATCCATTGAATTTTTAAAATCTGTGGCAATGTCCAAAAGTTCGGGAACTGGGAGATAACTTCGGGCAGCTATTTGTTATGCTTTTATTATTCATCTGTAATCAAACAATGTTACGTTATGAAGTAATTAAAAATCCGTTATTCAGCTCAATCCAGACTGACTTAAGCTCAATAAAGGACCGTTCAAATCAGGGGGCTGAGATAAACGGAGAATCATCGTCAATGATCAAAAAAATTTTGCTGCCAATGATCGAATTTGTGGTAATTTGTTGCAATTTGTTAGAGAGAATTAGAAGGTTTAAGTTAAAATGAGAGAAACCGATGCTCAGAGAGAGTGAAAATGTGCTAATTGTTGCAAATTGTTGCGATTTGTTAAGCAGTTGTTGCAATTTGATCATAACCATTCCAAATGCAAAGAATTCTCTCTCCACTGCAATCCCTTGGTTCAAATATTACGCATCGCAATTATCGATCTTTTCTTATATGATTTTCTATCCTTAATCTACAAAGCGTAACAAGCTGTTATTCAACCCCCCCCCCCCCCCTTCTAAGCCTTACGTAATATTTGAATGATCCCTTTTCCAAAGGTTATATGGCACTTGTATATAATTCTAAAAATAATAAAACATAATAGGATTATCATTGACTTACGATTCTTGAGATTTTTTTTTGTAATCTGACCAATGATCCTAAATGAAAATCAGTTGAAATTTAAGATCTGATTTCAAAATTTCAAATCATTGTTGAAAAATGTAACATATTGAAAAGTATGAAAGTCTGAAAATTAATTATGATTTCAAAAATCGATTATTCCGGAATTTTGACGTTTTATTATGATGTGTTTTTTTTTTAAATAAAATTTTCAACCCCTATCTCTTTTAAGATTTGAAGCTCATAATGAGGTTCTTAAAATCTTATCTTTAATCTGGAACCTCAACCTGACAAATGTTTCTCAGGGCTAATAATTTGTTTTTTATTTTATATTTTAAAAAGATTTTAAAGCGGACCTCACACCTCATACTAATTTTTTATAAATTCCCTTTTGCGGCCTATTATCACGATTGATTGGAATGATAACGGTTTATTACAACTTTTTTTACAAAATGCCTATTTGACTGACTAACATGGAGTAGTTTTGAACAAGAATAATCAATCTACATAGATCTAGACCCAATAGTCATTCTATAATTCATTGGTAAATTTTAAAAAAGAATTCTAAATTTGAGGATTTAAACTAAGGTCCAAGTTATCGACCAGAAATGAAATATTTTTCTAAATTTCTTATTCCAAGCATGATTCTACTAAACGAAATTTATCAATCTGAACAACATATCAGGATAATGAAATCCAATCATAAAACCATACATTCTCTTACACATTGAATTGCGATACTGACGATTCAATACCAATCCAAAAATATCAGGACAAACATTGTTGTCGAAAATCTGAAAGCTTAGGGCGATTTTCAACCCGCCATTTGTGATCAGATCAAGAAGATTAACTAGGGGAAGCGGTGTCGAAAACTACAGGGTGACAAAAAAGTGCAGTCACACAGAAAAATCTCAATAGTTCAAAGAATAAGAAGAAAATCAGAATCTGTTTTTCATAGCTTTATTCAGTAACTCATCAAGATACTTCACAGACGATATCTCGGAATTACACCACCTTTCTCGGATCGAACCAGCTTCAGACGTCTCGGAAAGTCGTCGCAAGCGGCGCGCAAGTCCGGTCTCGTATAATCTTTTTCAACCTTGGAGTTCTCACAGACCTTGGTCGTCCAGATCGTGTCTTGTCCTCGGTGCCTCTGGTCTCTAGGTAACGATTTATTGACTTTCCGGTTGATTACGAGCGGTTTTGAGCCTGGAGATTGGAATCTGAAGCAGAAACGGATATCACTAATAAAATCTCATGGATACATTTTGAGCCTGTGTCGAAAACCTAAACTTGAGCCTTTGACGTCGAATTTAAATTCGAAAAGCTTCAAGCTAAAAGATTGATTAGTTCTGAGCGTCAAGCCTTATCTGTGCATCGTTATGATGATAAAAACGATAGCCTAAATCAGTCGGCAAAGAAAAACTTGAGCCAGCTAGAACCAAGACAAGAAATCGCGTCATAAGTTTGAGTGAAATTTTATGATTTTTTGAAATATTTTTTTTTTCATTTTTAAAAACTTCTGTATTGAGGGTGTAAAAAAGGCATTTATGTCAAACAAAATTTGAATTTACTTCATTCTAAAACTTACTGATATTCATTACCAATTTGATTTATGTTCGATGATCAAAAGACAAGATCACTGAAAAATATCGCATATCGGTGGTTTGACTGTATCCCTTTTAAGGCTCCTTCTGCATTGCAGGTTATTATTATTTGGCAGAAGATACCACTAACAGCTAGTAGCAGTTTGGTTGAGTTGCGCCCTTGAAGGCTCACGGATGTCTTAGTGTGGAAACTATAGTACGGGAAACCCCTTTCGCTAGAAGGAACGCGGATTGTGTCTCAATTTGAATACGAATCAAAAGTCATCACTCAAAAAGTTTCCCATCATTCAAATGGGATGTCACCGAGAATATAATAAGGGAATAATCTGTCAAAATTTTTGACGGGTTGGAAGAAACGGGGTTTAAATTTTTGTTGTCTCTAGAAAGAGAAGCAAATTCTTATAAATGCATCATAATTTTAATAAGAAACTGAAAGACTGCATCATAACGTGATTTTAATTGAATTTTGTTTGGAAAAAAGGCCAGGATAAAGGCACTATATTTTCTTAGATCGATAAGCTAATTATGCAGAGCATTCAGAGCCACTCGTTTGAATACCCTTCCGAAGAAATGTATATTGAATTGCAATTAGTTGGTTTTTCCTCGCCTTTTTCCTGTTTCGTACTGGTAGATGTTCTTTCTACAAGTTTTTCATTCATCTCTGAAAGCAATTAATAAACTCCAAAGAGCCGGAGAATCCTCGTATGATGACCTAGTTAGATTCATTCGACTTCGCCTTGGTCGAAACCGAATGTCGGATGAGCTTTTCCCGGACCAAATCAAATAGAATGAAAACGGCACAAAACACCTCATCACACACCAGCAGCAGCAGCAGCAGGTGCAATTTTAAATATTTATTCAAAGAAAACAGAATCTTTCCGGGTGGTCGGTCGAGTCATGGTTCCGAAAAGGAAACAAAACAGGGACCGAAAAAAAACCTCAACCAAACGGGGAAACGGGAAAAGTCACACCCTCGGGGTGAAAAGTCACAACCAAATGGCTGAGGCTGCCTTTGAAGGTGTGGGCGGGTTGAAGTTGGGGGCATTTGGATAAGAAAATTGCACAAAATCGTACGACCACCAAGTGTTGGCTGATGGCGCCGCCAGGAATCCAAAGGCAAACACAGAATTGCATTGGCAGCCAGGTGCTGATCCCGGGGTTTTATCTCTATCATCATCAACGAGTTTCAGGCGAACCATCGGACTAGAACAGGGATCGGAA
Organism: Uranotaenia lowii; assembly: GCF_029784155.1. Classification (NCBI taxonomy): domain Eukaryota; kingdom Metazoa; phylum Arthropoda; class Insecta; order Diptera; family Culicidae; genus Uranotaenia; species Uranotaenia lowii. The sequence continues at coordinate 60,563,369 of NC_073693.1, read as the reverse complement.
ACACTTTTTTGTTAAAAACTCTAAAAATTATTATGATACATTTTCTAAGGCAACCCAATTGACCCAGAATGGCAAAAATTACAAAAATAACAACAATTACAAAAATAACAAAAATTACAAAAATTACAAAAAATTACAAAAATTACAAAAATTACAAAAATTACAAAAATTACAAAAATTACAAAAATTACAAAAATTACAAAAATTACAAAAATTACAAAAATTACAAAAATTACAAAAATTACAAAAATTACAAAAATTACAAAAATTACAAAAATTACAAAAATTACAAAAATTACAAAAATTACAAAAATTACAAAAATAACAAAAATTACAAAAATTACAAAAAATACAAAAACTAAAAAATTGCAAAAATTACAAAAATTACACAAATTACAAAAATAACAAAGAATTGCAAAATAACAAAAATAACAAAAATAAGAAAAATAACAAAAATGACAATAATAACAAAAATGACAACATGAAAAAATGACACAAATAACAACAATAAAAAAAAAAGACAAAAATGACAAAAATGACAAAAATGACAAAAATGACAAAAATGACAAAAATGACAAAAATGACAAAAATGACAAAAATGACAAAAATGACAAAAATGACAAAAATGACAAAAATGACAAAAATGACAAAAATGACAAAAATGACAAAAATGACAAAAATGACAAAAATGACAAAAATGACAAAAATGACAAAAATGACAAAAATGACAAAAATGACAAAAATGACAAAAATGACAAAAATGACAAAAACGACACAAATGACAAAAATGACAAAAATTACAAAAATGACAAAAATGACAAAAATGACAAAAATGACAAAAATGACAAAAATGACAAAAATGACAAAAATGACAAAAATGACAAAAATGACAAAAATGACAAAAATGACAAAAATGACAAAAATGACAAAAATGACAAAAATGACAAAAATGACAAAAATGACAAAAATGACAAAAATGACAAAAATGACAAAAATGACAAAAATGACAAAAATGACAAAAATGACAAAAATGACAAAAATGACAAAAATGACAAAAATGACAAAAATGACAAAAATGACAAAAATGACAAAAATGACAAAAATGACAAAAATGACAAAAATGACAAAAATGACAAAAATGACAAAAATGACAAAAATGACAAAAATGACAAAAATGACAAAAATGACAAAAATGACAAAAATGACAAAAATGACAAAAATGACAAAAATGACAAAAATGACAAAAATGACAAAAATGACAAAAATGACAAAAATGACAAAAATGACAAAAATGACAAAAATGACAAAAATGACAAAAATGACAAAAATGACAAAAATGACAAAAATGACAAAAATGACAAAAATGACAAAAATGACAAAAATGACAAAAATGACAAAAATGACAAAAATGACAAAAATGACAAAAATGACAAAAATGACAAAAATGACAAAAATGACAAAAATGACAAAAATGACAAAAATGACAAAAATGACAAAAATGACAAAAATGACAAAAATGACAAAAATGACAAAAATGACAAAAATGACAAAAATGACAAAAATGACAAAAATGACAAAAATGACAAAAATGACAAAAATGACAAAAATGACAAAAATGACAAAAATGACAAAAATGACAAAAATGACAAAAATGACAAAAATGACAAAAATGACAAAAATGACAAAAATGACAAAAATGACAAAAATGACAAAAATGACAAAAATGACAAAAATGACAAAATGACAAAAATGACAAAAATGACAAAAATGACAAAAATGACAAAAATGACAAAAATGACAAAAATGACAAAAATTACAAAAATGACAAAAATGTCAAAAATGTCAAAAATGACAAAAAATGACAAAAAATGACAAAAATTGACAAAAATGACGAAAATGACAAAAATGACAAAAATGACAAAAATGACAAAAATGACAAAAATGACAAAAATGACAAAAATGACAAAAATGACAAAAATGACAAAAATGACAAAAATGACAAAAATGACAAAAATGACAAAAATGACAAAAATGACAAAAATGACAAAAATGACAAAAATGACAAAAATGACAAAAATGACAAAAATGACAAAAATGACAAAAATGACAAAAATGACAAAAATGACAAAAATGACAAAAATGACAAAAATGACAAAAATGACAAAAATGACAAAAATGACAAAAATGACAAAAATGACAAAAATGACAAAAATGACAAAAATGACAAAAATGACAAAAATGACAAAAATGACAAAAATGACAAAAATGACAAAAATGACAAAAATGACAAAAATGACTAAAATGACTAAAATGACAAAAATGACAAAAATGACAAAAATGACAAAAATGACAAAAATGACAAAAATGACAAAAATGACAAAAATGACAAAAATGACAAAAATGACAAAAATGACAAAAATGACAAAAATGACAAAAATGACAAAAATGACAAAAATGACAAAAATGACAAAAATGACAAAAATGACAAAAATGACAAAAATGACAAAAATGACAAAAATGACAAAAATGACATGACAAAAATGACAAAAATGACAAAAATGACAAAAATGACATGACAAAAATGACAAAAATGACAAAAATGACAAAAAAGACAAAAATGACAAAAATGACAAAAATGACAAAAATTACAAAAATTACAAAAATGACAAAAAATTCAGAAATTATAAATCATGGAGAAAAATGATTAGAAAACGACAAAACTGACAAAATTGATAAAAATTTCATACCATCTAAAATTTAACATTGATGCTTGCAGACCCGAAAGGCAAGGACGTGGGAACGGGGAGGAGTATTAGTAGTTTAATATCCCCCCCACCCCATGGATATAGTTTCCAAGTAAAATTTGTATTTCAAGCACCTGCATTTAAAATAAGTTGATCCAAAATTATGTTTGAAAATAAGTGTTTACGAACATGTCAGAAATATGGCTCGCCTCCGGCGCTATTCCGTCCTGAATTACTTATGGCCTAAGACATTTCATTTTACGACAATATATGACGTTAACAAATTGAAACTAATTTTCAATTGTTTATTTAGATTTGCAGTGTAATAAATCTTTTGTATTCCAGCTCAAATTTTGACACACAAAAACTCTACCTTGTGTTGAAAGTTGGTTTTTATTTTATTATTTTTAAATACAAGTTTATCCATTACTTTATTATTGCTCTTGAAATAAAAAAACGTTCATATCATTACAAATTTTATACAGATACGAGATATACTACAAGAACCCTGTTTTAGCCTCATCTATATTTTCAGTTAAATGTTTCTTCAATAATCAAAAGGGCTTAAAAAGAATACATAAGGCCACAAAATTCACGTTTTACTGATGTGCAAGGAATTAAAGTGCTAATTTTGTTTTATATTGATGCCCAGTAACTTTTGAAAACATGTTAAAATAATTTTAAAAGATAATCTGCATTTTTCTGACAAAACTTTATAACAAGACAATCATTTAATTTCCACATCTTCGACAAAAGTTTTAAAGGTTTTATATATTTTTTTAACATTTTTCAATTCGGTGAAGAAATAGATTTTTAAAGTATTTTTATAGAAATGTCAACTAAATAAAATTTAAGATTTGTTCAAAAGCGAAAATCAAATCGTTAAGACTACAATCATCAAATTTGTTGTGTGAAATTAAATCTTTTTTATAACTTTCATCAGTAATGTCAGAAAAATTTTTTGTCCACATTTTAAAAACTGTTCAATTTTACTCTTTTAGATTATGCATCATTCCCTGATTATGAAAATCCTAGATGAATAGATATTGAAAATCAGCGGTTAAAATTTTCTTAGAAGCGTTTTCATCACATTTCATCAATTTGTTTCTCATGGAACGAGTTTTCATTTTCATCATCTTAAAATTTTGTTACTAAAACAACATAACTTTTACTGCGATGTCCGATAAATTGAATTTGAATTTAATTTTAATTTTGAAATAAACTTACGGAATTTTTCCACTAAACTAGTGGAATTTTTCAAAATATTTTCAAAAGTTTTTCTTTGTTTTTCAACTTCGAATGTTTGTGTTCTGCAAACATTATCTAATTGGAAGTCTACAAATATAGAATTATAAAACCTGTAAAAAATGATGAAACTTCCCACAATATTTCAACAGAAAAAACTTTTGAAAAAGTAATTTTTTGGCAAAACTGCTTAGTTAGAGGTCGATTAAGTTATTTCCGCTCATATTTATTTTTTATAATTTCAATTGAAGGCAACGAAGTATTTTGAGCTTGAAACTGTTCTCTTATTTTTATTTTTTTTAATTAAACTATTTGGAATCGATTATGACTTAAAGGGTGATACAATCAAAATTTGGTCAAGGGAAAACGCGTGTAAATCGGTGAAATCGTTTATTTAAAAAATCAAATTAAATTTCTTTTTCAAGTTTAATTAGTATTAAGTTCAGGAAAAATATTCAGGGCCTTATGCTTAACCCCTGCCATCAGATTTTGTACAGCCACCTTGTCCACCTTCTTCGCCGCAGAAAGCCAGTTTGCCTTGAACTGCTGCTCGTCCTTAGCAGTTTTTTTGGTCTTCTTTAGGTTCCGCTTGACAATAGCCCAGTATTTCTCAATTGGGCGGAGCTCTGGCGTGTTGGGAGGGTTCTTGTCCTTGGGAACCACCTGCTCGTTGTTGGCGGCGTACCACTCCATGGCCTTTTTACGGTAATGGTAAGATGCCAAATCCGGCCAAAACAGTACGGAACAACCGTGTTTCTTCAGGAAAGGCAGCAGACGTTTATTCAAACACTCTTTCACGTAAATTTCTTGGTTGACAGTCCCGGAAGCTATGAAAATGCTGCTTTTCAGGCCACAGGTACAGATGGCTTGCAAAAACAAAAATTTCTTCGCGAACTCCCCTTCCCTTTTGCCGTCCCGGAAGCTGCTTGTAGTCGGCTTTGACGTAGGTTTCGTCGTCCATTACCACGCAGTCAAACTTCGTCAGCATCGTCGTATTTTGTTTATCATCGCGATTTGGAGTCACTACCTTCTTGTAAGTCGATAGTCCGACTCGTTTTTTGGCTCGATGCACGGTTGTAAACGATACACCCAGCTTATTTGCGGCATCTTGGAGAGAGAGGTTAGGGTTTCGCTTGAAACTCTCTTCGACGTCTCAGCGGCTTCCGGTTTTCGATTTCCCCCCGATCCAGACTTCCTGGCTGTCGACAAACGTTCTCCAAACACTTTAATTACATTTGTAACGGTTGATTTGGCAACTTTTAGCGATTTTGCCAGCTTTGCGTGCGAGTAGCTCGGATTTTCACGATGCGCGAGCTAAATTTTGATACGCTGCTCTTCTTCCTTGGACGGCATTTTGACAACTGAAGAGTGAATTCCAAAATAAAAATAGGAGCAACATTCTTCACACATACAACTTCAAAATGAGGGGTGTTCCGGTTTTTTGAGTGCAAAATTGAAAGAAATACGTCAAGTTGATATTGACCAAATTTTGACCGATTATCACCCTTTAGTAACACTGCGAGCACTTTGAATTTGAATAAATCCTGTTTTGCTTTCTTTCAGGTCACTACTGTGTAAATTGTAGTTTTCAGTTCTTCTAACTCAAAAGATTGCCGACCCCTAGACAAGACATTGAAGCAAGGTCGCGCTGGATGTACTTTCTGGTTTTGTAAAGTTGGTTTACTTTGCGATCCATATTGTAAGACTGTTGATGGTGGGCGATGGTGTCAACTACAAACGCCAAACGCTAGCAGATTCCAGCAGCTGCAATGAATATGTTAAATGTTTGGTAAACTGTTTCTGGATTCGAAAGCTGAGCTTCCGTTTCAGGTTGTATTTTTATCGCCATCTCGGATACTTCTTTAGTTCATTCGAAATGTTAGTGAGGAATTAAACCAATTTATATTCAAATGAATTTTAATCTCATTTTAATATTAAACAATGTAAAACCTTCCTTCAAGTTAAAACTATCCAAATGCATTCTCAAGATTTGTTACTTCGCCTGGCTAAGGAAAAATGCTCCCAGATTATCGATCCCGGACTAGCCATATCCCAAACTCACCTTATCTCCAAAGATACCGTTTCCATCAACCAACAACTTTGTCCATAGTTTTCCCATTTTGGCAATGAATTTGTGTTTGCGTGAAAGTTTTGCTGCCCTGAACCAAATTGATTTATAGGGATCGCCAAAGTTTGTTTCCGGTGCTCACGTTCGTTCGTTTGCCGTCTGGAAAACTCTGGACCACCTAGCTGCACCTGAATCTTTTGCCATTGCTGTAGTTTTCTTTGGTTTTGAACAAAACTCTATGGTCAAACTGGTCAAACTACACCTGGAACAAGGGCGTTGTCTGGGTGGTTTGACCGAATGAAATCTTTTGCTGCTAAATAGAAGGAACAGGATTTAGGAAGAGTTTCTTCTGTATTGTACGTTGCCCTCTAGTTAGAAAGTTCTTAGTTGAACATCTGTGACCTTTTCCCAGTCTTGGTCTGTTGAGGAATGTTTTGGTTTAACAAAGCTGCATTTGTAATCGTTTTTCAAGACACTGTACTTAGCAAGTGGCTTTAAATGAAATCATGTCCGTTTAATTGCAGCAAAACGAGCAACTTATTTGTATAGCCTACAGGATAAGATCCTACGAGAAAATAAACCTAAAGATACATTCAGAATTCTGTGTATTATGATTTTGTTGTTAGAACGTTAGGGGTTTTGAATCTTTTATTTCAGAAGAAGTGATTTGGCGACTCTGATTTTCTTTGACTACCGTGATAAACAGATTTAACTGATTTCTTTAAGGAAATTTATTTGTTTTATCGCAGTCACAAAAGTAGATTTCTAACAAAAATACATTGGTGATCAATAAATTATTTTCAAATTTCGGATCAATTCACTCAAGATTCCCAAGAAATTAACAGTTCCATATTTATTTAACAACGATATACCGTTAATGCAATTTTCATAAGTCATTTTGCTCATCTTATGAGACCCACACAGTAAGCGAAAATTACCGGGTACAGTGTAAATGATTTTTTTTTGTAATTTATCAATCTGACGTCTAGTTTCCACTGAACCTCGTTAAACTGTTTTCGATTTATCGAAGCTCGTTTATTTATTTGTATACAAATCTCTTTGCAGTTTATTTTTGGTAAAAAAAATCGCCAAATATTGTAAAGTATAACTAAAATCAGCATCGCTGGCAAGACAAGAGCGTCAAAATTCGTTTGTCATTGAAGACAGTTCATTCTCGTGTTTTATCATGTACGCTAGTGAAATACAAATAATTAGCAAAGCAATCCTCACCATTTATTTTCCTTTGCAGTGGGCAAGCAGGCCGCGACCATGTTTGAGCCCTCACCATATTTCGAAAGACGGTTCGTGAATTTTATTATTGGAAATATTAATAGTTTATTGGGGTTTAAATCTAATTGCTGGTAAGTACCAATTAATTCGCCATCATCAAAATCAGTATCATTAACAGTTGTCTTATTTACAGCCCCAACAATCGTCTAGCAGAAACAGAAATCAACAGCAGCTGACTGCCCCAGCGTCACCGAAGGTTTTTGTCCAGTTGTGCCGTCAAACTTGTGTTGCTGTTATTTGAAAATAGAATTTTTAAGGATCCGTTCTCGGGTGTTGTGTGTTGACATTTTATTGACAAGGGATAAAATAAAGATGAGATATATTTTGCACGCCATACGATCGTTCCAAAAGGCGCTTCATGCAAAAACATATCGATTTCACTGAGCCTGTAGTGTTCTGGAAACGTCGGTATGTTTACCGAAAACAGGTTAATTTTTCGAATTTTTTTCCCGAAAACCGTAAAACGTTCAGTGTTTTTAGCTTATAATACGCTGTGCATTTATAATAAGCTAATATCACCGAACGTTTTAAGATTTTCGGTATAACTTACGGATTTTTTTTTAAATTTAAGATAAAATAACCGGCATTTTGGTTGAAGTACTGATTTTTCGGTAAAAACCACTGAAATGTTGGCGAAACAGAACAGATATTTCGGTAAAATTCACCGATTGTTCGGTAAAAATGATCGATGGTTTGATACAAATTACCGGTTGTTCGGTAAATATCACCGAACTTTTAAAGTTTTTCGGTGAAAAAATTACGGTATTTTGGTAATTTTTACAGATTATTTGAAAATAATTACAGGTATTCGGTAATAATTTTAGGTATTCCGGTAATAATAAAAGGTATTCCGGTAAACTCTATCGGTTGTTTGGTATATATTACCAACACAGTAAACGGAAATTACCGAGTTCAGTAATTTTTTACCGAAATCCTAACATGTGTACACAGTAAACAAAAATAACCTAGTTCGGTAATTTTTTTTACCGAAATCCTAACATGTGTATATATATAAGAGGTGTTACCGTATGCCAAATTCCCGATTCAGCCATTTTTTTTTTTCATTTTAGTTTTGCTACTGCGGAACACATGGAGTTCGTTTACCAACAAACTTGTAAACAGCTGAGCAAATATGCTCATGTTTGTAAACAAACTCATTGAGCGCCCGCGCATTCCTCGCTTACTTACTGTGAAAGTGGGAAAATCTTGTGCTTCTAAAAACCATGGCTATGACAACTGTGAATATTGTGGTCTTTCGCATAATTTTACAAAAACCGCTGTCTTGAAGTAATTGTTACTCATTCGTTTACTTCTCAGCATCCGATCCTTTTATTCAACTTATTTTAAAAACTTAAGACTAACCTACATTTAAGGCTTCGGTGAAAATTCTCCATCCGTTTGTAAATAAACAATCAACAAAGTCGGCATAAAGTAAATACCGATATCATCTGTTGACTGTTGATGCTATTTCAGGCCTCATTCGTCAAGTGCAATAAAATGCTTTCTGTGAAAATGAAGTAGGTAATCATGAAATAAGAAAAATAATAATAACCAACGGATGGATAGATCCCACTCAAGTAGCTACAAAGCATAAGTTTATGCTTATGTCACAAACGGCGGGTCGATTGCAGGCGCGGGCCTATGGGGGGGGGGTGATCGGGGTGATCATCCCCCCCCCCAAGTGACAAAAAACCGTAACAAAATACCCGCAAATGCTTGAATTTCTATAAAAACTTGGAACTTTTCTAAGTAGATGTGCTTTTAAATTTTCAAAATTTTCCACTCCGTGGGGGTGTTTATTCAACAAAAAAGTTTATTTCTCACTTTAAAAGCTCAATATTGAAAAAAGTCGGTTCACCAAACTCAAGCAGCTGTAACTTGCAATTCCCTGGACTGAATTATACCAAATTATTTTTATTGAGTTACTTAGAGTATTGATTTTGAATTGGCAGTTTATGAAATGTAGGGACAACTTTTTTTTTATTGTCACTAATTTCCTTCATATGCCTTAATTAACACGAGCAAATCGTTATAAATTTTGGTTTTGCTTTAAATTCAGAGCTTCTAAATTCTCATTGTTTTGAATTTTAATGAAATGAGTGGGGTGAATATGGTTGAAAGACTGAAATACTTAAAGTATTTGTTCTGCTTTAACATACATTTATTGCCTTCAATATGTAGTTTCTTTTTTATTTGCTCAGACTTAGCAGAAAACGGAATCATGTGACTTTCAATTTTCTTTAATTTTTAGATTTTTCTTCTATGTTCTACCATGTTTCAAGTGTTAAATTGCCTTTAAAGTAAGAAATATAAATTGTAGTCAAATTCTCCATCGCCAGCACCATTTTCCAGTAAGCGCTTAATAACGTATGACTTCAATTCTAACTTTCTGATCTTTCTTTTTTTCTTTAACCAATACTTCACTAAAGAAATCCAATCGTGGTAAATAATAAGTGTTGATGTCGCATCATTTTTGTTAAGTTTTGAGCAGCGAAAAGTTTCCCATTAGGATTTATTTTTGTATTTGAAAATATTTTTTCAATCGAAGAAAAATTATCAATTCAGAATCAGGACAATTCATTCTAATAAAAATTTATTTAAAGAATAAAATGCTTATTCGTATCTTAAATTGAAACATAAATTTGAATTAAAACTCTGTTATTTTTTTTACAGCTTTATTTATACAGGTTTATTGAAAGTTTTTAACTTTAAAAGGCATATCAGATGTGTAATGCTAATCTGAAGCAGTGCTATTCTCTTTCACGAGTTTTTGGAGCACTATATGCACATTTAAAATTTTTTTTTATCAGCTCTTGTTTTCGGTATAAATTTTGAAAATACAAAGCAATAATTTATTGAAAAATGTGTGCACTTTTCAGCAAAATGATCAATTAATGACCAATTTCCATGAAGACTGTGAATAATTTACTATGACTTCTGGGAGAAAAAATTATAGAAGTAAGTATTTTTATCCACTTTGTAAACTACAGTAATTTTAATAACATTTTGAACCATTATCAAGCTTAGATATTTGTATGATAATGCAAAAGTGAAAATGCTTTTCACCGTTCAACAAAGTTGTGAAAAAGATCAAAGTTTTCAGTATCAATTAATTAACTAAACAAACCTTCTTTTTGTGATGTTAGCAAAAGTAAGAAAAAGCAAAAGAAAAATGTTTAAATTATTTTTGTATCTTCGGAACAAGATCACCCAGACAACCATTTGGTGGGTATTTCTAATTTGGAACACAAATATACGTGCAAATATACGTGTAAACATATCGTATATAATGCAGCAAAACCAGTATTTACGTATCATTTTGGAGGCCATATAGGTACATCAGCACACAAATTCTTCATTTATATTGTATTCTCGTAATAAAATCATGCAATGTATTTGAATACGATAAAGAATATGCATGGGACGCACACTATAGGTGCAGATATACGAATTGTCGTAATAAAAACACGCAATGCATTTAAATACGATAAGGAATATGCATGGGACGCACATTGTAAATGCAGATATACGAAAATGAGTTTAAATTACATTCTATAAGATATAACCTGTAAAATAAAATACGAATTCTGTTTGTCTGGATATCTAGACAAAATCTGTATTGTTTTTTTCGGGAATTGGCCACTTTTAAGCATTCTTCCCTCTAATCTTTATCGTTGAATGAATGAAGGATAATGAAATGATTTAACGTATTTTTTGTTGTTCATGTAGGTTAGTTACTTTATCAATTATCATTGATCGATTCACTCTAAACTGCTAAGTTTAAAAATAACTAAACGCCAGAAAATAAGAAGTGGGAATAAAAACTTGACAAAAAATCGAGTTTGAGAAGCAAAAATCTTCCTAAATTAGTTCGCCTTCCCTTGTGAATTAGAACTATCCCCTTATCATTACACTATTTTTTCGGTAATAAGGCAATCTATCATGCCAAATAATCGGAAGATCTTTTAGTGATTTTTAACTAACACTACTGGATTTCAAAATCTACACCAATTATGCTGCCGATACTACTTTCAGCTCATCAACACAATAATATTGAAATTTTAAGTTAAAATTTAGCTTAAGGTTTGATATTCTGAATTTGAAAGCTTGGCTTTTTTAATTGGAAATGATTGAGACTGTTCTCTAAAGAATAGTATTAACTTTCAGATTAACCATTATATTATAAGGGTTTTATTTTTTTTTAGTATAATTCAAAATCATTTAAAAAATTCGGAGTTGTGTGTAGGAAAAAAGAATTAATCACTCTTTATAATTATTAGTTGCATTTGTGACTATTTCATTCGTTTTAGTACAATTAAAATTGAAAATTTTGTATGATAACTTTAAATTCAAGAGCAAATCATATTAAATTTGTTTCCAGAAGCTTAATACTTCAGAAACTGATTTTATTATTCGTATTTTCAGCATAATTTGTATTTAAAAAGTGCTGATTTTACCACAATTTTAAACGAGAATTGTGTTTTCAAATTTGAAAATAATAATACTAAATTTTCAAGTCACGATTCAGTAAAATCCTCTAATGAAGAATTTAATTCCCGTTAGTTATTTTTATTAATAAGTTTATCGGCCTTCTCGATGAAAAGTTAAATAATTCCAAAGAATTATAAACTATCAGCCACGTGTTTATTATTTTAATTAGAAAAATAACATTTATAGCGAGAAATTCTTAAAAGAGCTTTGTGACAATTTTAAAATACCAGATATACCAACAAATTAAAAAAAAATATCAAAATTTATCCGCAGTGGACATTATAGATTTTTTGGTTGTTTTTTAAAAAGATAGGTAAAGTTTGGTAGAAGTTAATTGAAATTAATTTATAGAGAAACTTTGATAAAGTTTTCATCATTCATCTCTTGTTTCACATTTTTAGAAATACATGTTGTTCAATGAAATTCATGTAGGAAGGACGTGCGCACTGCTAATATTGTAGACTCATTCGCGGTGGGGGGGGGGGGGCGCAACCCCTCCATCTCCTTTCGCTCACTCGAAATGATCGTTTTTTCACCAGATATTAACGTTCCTTTATATTTACCTATTTTTGAAATTTTGGAAAATCATCCCCCCAAGAGCCAGCTCAAGGACCGCCCCTGGTCGATTCACGCATTGGTCGGCCCCACTGTTCTTGACTCTTCGTAGTTCCTGTTATGATTCCTTATTTTCAAATTCAACACGCTGAAGAAACAAAGCAATCATTTGGGTCTCCTTTGATTTTCACTAGCACATTTTTAGCTATATATTTCAGCTAAATTTTGGGATGAAAAATACTTGGAAAAAGAAATTAGGTAGTTGTTAAGATATCAGATTTTTTTTAGTATTGCTTAAATAAAAATCATTCCTTTTGTATGTTAATTCAGCTGATAACAAAAATATTGGAATAACCTTGGAATCTTTCTGAATATTTCAAGAATTTCAACTTTCTGTTCATTCCTGTTCAGATTAGCGTTGAAAAACCAAAAATGCGCTTAGTTTAGTTCACAAAATGAGACTTCGGTTTTTGCTATTCTTTAACTGATTTTTGAGTTCTAATTCTTGACCGTGCAGCTACAAAATAAAATTTCGCCGCATCCCATTTCTCGTTTGTTAAACTTTTGTACTTTTACCACAAAAGAAAGTTACGTCATCGTGAATCGACCCGTAAACAAACAAGAACACAGATTTATTGATAAAAACAAAATTGCTTTGATATTGTGGAAATTTTTCAACTGAAAAAAATTTTACTTCATTTTTCATATTTTCGGTCGATATTTTACAACAATTTGGAACACATGTATAATTTTCTATCATTTTTTACGATAAATTAAAGCATTAAAAAAACGAGGATAAAAAAGCGAAAACATTGAAAAATGAATACCTTAACATCTCAACACGTTTAACATTAATCTTTTTTATCAGAATGTTCGACATACCAAAACAAGACATCTCTAGTTGTTCAACAAGATCAAATTCAAGATCGATTCAGTGGTTAACAAGCTATAGCCGTTTGAATGTTTAGGTTCTACTTTATATGTCGGGTCCTTAAGTGTTAAATCGTTTGTTGAAAGTTTCTCGTACATTTTTCAACATTTACCAACCAAATCCAATCAAATGCCTCCAAAACGGTAAGAAACGAGCTGAAAATTCAATTTCACCGACGAGCATATCATAACGTGCATCATCATGCTTTTCCGCATACTTTAGCCGAAACGGTTCCAGATTTTCCCGGCTACAATATCGCACCTTTTCCTTCACAATTCTCAATCTGTTCCAGCAATGACGGCGTCTAGTTGCTAGTGGCAAAACTCCTGATGGTCGATGGAAAGGAAGGAATATACAAGATGGGCGGATGTCATAAAGAACAGACAAACTAGAACCTGGAAAAAGTACCAGGCGGTTTCCAAATCAACCTACAGACTGCAGCCGGAGCGATACCTTCAGCAGGGACAGTCAAACGTGAAGGTTTACGAAACGGAAGTTCAGATGCACCTTACGGGACCTGCTCCGGCTGGCAACGGAAATGCGATATTGAAAGTTGATCCCACATTTGTGATAATTTCTCATAAAACCGTCAACGCTGAGTTATTGTCGCGGTGAAAAAGGGGCAGGGTGTGATTTTTTTATGCAATGTGACTAGGAAATTTCACATATTTAAGTGATTTGGTTGAGTGAAAATAGCTGATCGAAAAATTTTACTCTTTATGATGATATTGAACTCAGAAGTCTAAAATTTAACAAAGTATTTTTTGCATGGCAAAAAATTTGAGAAATTGATTATTTCAATGGTGTAAAGTATGTAAAAATTGGTTAAGTAGTTCTTGAGGAATAAAATGGAAGATCTTGCATTCCTACTCGAGCCTTAAAGTAACTTAAACAGGGTTCATGCCTTAAAATATTGGAAAGGAGCAAAAGTTTGCTAAAAACACTTATTGAAAAGAACTTTATTGATTAACAAAGTAATCCAAACCAATTGCCATAAAATTAGCGAACGCTCATTACCGAACCTAAGTGACTTTTAACAAGTCTCCTCAAGGGGCGACAAAAGAAACTAAAAGTATTATGAATTTTGAATTGACCTCTCTTCTTCTGTCGGTGGATTGAAGTTAAAATAACTCGCCCTTTCTCCTACCTAATTACTATCGTTAGCACTTGTGCCCTACCCAACTGTGGAAAGATATGAGCCAATTATCATTAATTTCAAGTGGTGAATGTCAGCTTGGGGAAAATAGTTTCCAGACATAATTTTTCCTTTTTCCAGATTTTTTTTAACCTTTCTTTCATCCCTACAGGGATGGGTTAGTGGTCTTTCAGGAGTTACGAAAATTTAAAATATGAGTAATTTGTGAAATTGAGCTTTTATGTAGAAATTAAAGGTTTGAGATATCTTTTCGAGGTTTTTCGAAGCTTAACCGTTTTTTATGGGCGACCCCCTCCAGCCAGATCGTATTTCTACTGTCCCGGGCAAGGATTTCACCTTTTTGTTCGCCACTTGAAAGTAATCATCGAATGATGGAAATGTTCTGCCGGTTTTTGTTGCAGACTCACTACCTTCCTACCTCCCAGTAACTACGAAAACCAACCTTCGTCGTGGCACTTGGCGCGGTCGCCACTTGGTGTCACTTTAAGTATGACGCCTGGTGTCTGTGGGAAGTGGTTTAATTAAATTACCACCGAGTGAGCACTAGGAATATTAATTGTTGGAATTAAAATTTGTCACTCACATACTCTCGACTGCTGAGTGGTGGTTTTGTTCAGCTGAGCAACGGTTTACTTCAACGGTCTAAGAATTTTTTTTTTAGTGACACCTCTAATTTCTCTCATTCAACTTTGAAAAAATAAATAACATTGACAACCGAAAAGAAACATCCACCTTTCAACTAAATGCAATATAAATTTCAAATAAACAAATCATCCATTTTTCACCGGTGTCAAACTGTTATTTCAGCAATTGTATTGCCTTCTTCTAACGTCGCCATTTTCGTCGTCATCGTCGGTGATAGCTCTGTACACATTTGTGTCACTGAACAGAACATAAATTTTTGCATCATGTGCTGCTTTTTAGTTGTAGGAAGGCAAGCGCTAGTAAAACAAATGCATGCACCTTTCGGTGGAAGAGCGAAGTCGTGGAAAAAAATCAACATTTGTTGGCAGCGCTAGATAATAGGGTAAATTCAGATCAATGGCAGATCCTGTATGACAACCATATTTTTTTTTAAATACATACTTATTGCTGGAAAAATGTCAAACAAATTTCAATCATTCGGAGAAAGTATTCTTTAAAACACCCTTCTTCGGCAATGAGATATATTTCGGTTACACGTTGATGTTAGAGTTAGCTTCTAAATGCATCTTTCAACAGCTGGTCAATACTACTTCTTGACAGAGTTAGTAGAGTTCTCAAAAAATATGTTTCTGGAGATACTTTATTTAGTATGGTGGACGTCCAGAGGTCGGCATTAAAACGCTATTCGCTAATTAGTCCGCTACAATTTTGTTAGTTTGTTTATTGATTAACTTTATTTTGGGAGAACTAACTGATGAACAAACTACATCATCTGGTGGAGATTAACATTCAATGGGGTTTGTTTATCAGTTACTTCACCAGAAATCCAGTGAGAAAACAAATTTGTCAGCAAAAAAGTAGCGGACTAATTAGCGAATAGCGATTTAAAGGGTGATACGGTCAAAATTTGGTCAATATCAACTTGAAGTATGTCTTTCAATTTTGCATTCAAAAAACCTGAACATCTCTCATTTTGAAGGTGTGTGTATGTGTAGAATGTTGCTCCTATTTTGATTTTGGAATTCACTCTTCAGTTGTCAAAATGCCGTCCGAGGAAGAAGAGCAGCGTATCAAAATTTTGCTCACGCATCGCGAAAATCAGAACTACTGGCACGCAAACCTGGCAAAATCGCTAAAAGTCAACCGTTACAAATGTAATTAAAGTGTTTGGAGAACGTTTGTCGACAGCCAGGAAGTCTGGATCGGGGGGAAATCGAAAACCAGAAGCCGCTGAGACTACAAAGAGAGTTGCCGGTAGTTTCAAACGAAACCCTAACCTCTCTCTCCGAGATGCCGCAAATAAGCTGGGTGTATCGTCTACAACCGTGCATCGAGCCAAAACACGAGCTGGACTATCGACTTACAAGAAGGTAGTGACTCCAAATCGCGATGATATACAAAATACGACGGCCAAAGCGCGATCCCGGAGGCTGTACACGACGATGCTGACGAAGTTTGACTGCGTGGTAATGGACGACGAAACCTACGTCAAAGCCGACTACAAGCAACTTCCGGGACAGGAGTTTTATACGGCAAAAGGAAGGGGAAAGGTAGCAGATATTTTCAAGCACATGAAACTGTCTAAGTTTGCGAAGAAATATCTGGTTTGGCAAGCCATCTGTACCTGTGGCTTGAAAAGCAGCATTTTCATAGCTTCCGTGACTGTCAACCAAGAAATTTACGTGAAAGAGTGTTTGAATAAACGTCTGCTGCCTTTCCTGAAGAAACACGGTTGTTCCGTACTGTTTTGGCCGGATTTGGCATCTTGCCATTACGATAAAAAGGCCATGGAGTGGTACGCCGCCAACAACGTGCAGGTGGTTCCCAAGGACAAGAACCCTCCCAACACGCCAGAGCTCCGCCCAATTGAGAAATACTGGGCTATTGTCAAGCGGAACCTAAAGAAGACCAAAAAAACTGCTAAGGACGAGCAGCAGTTCAAGGCAAACTGGCTTTCTGCGGCGAAGAAGGTGAACAAGGTGGCTGTACAAAATCTGATTGGTTCCAGAAAGAACCAGTACCTATTATGCAGGGTTCTTTCTGGAGCATAAATATTGTAGTGAGTAAGTAACCAGGAGCAGTCAATTTCGTTTCGAAGAATCTTTGCCACGCACAACGATTGACCGATGGAACGGCAATTCGACAGCGTGTAAAGTCCATTCAAGAGAAAAATTTCAGGCCAAAATTATTTTTTTCGTAATTTGGAAATTTTTAGTACAAGTAAGTAAAATTCGGATTTCATTATTTTATCGTGAAGCCTATAAATAAAATATCGTTAAGATGCAATCAATACGAAGCACAATCCAAGCAACCAAAAGTCCCATAAAACAGGTACAAAAATGCTAACTCAGCCCCATCATTGATAAGAAGTACCTTCTATGCAGCTCAAAATTTAAGTTCTTATTGATACTTTCAAGTTCCAAAACAAGTCTTTAGTTTCCAGTGGCCTCTTATTCAGGTTCAAAAAAATCGCAAAATGAGCAAAAAATCTCTCTCTATCTCTGAACTGAACTGAACCCTTGGCTTCGGTTCATATCACCTTCTCTTGATTATTTACTGTGTTCTGTACCGGTGCCGCCATGATGCCACGCGCCGGCTTCCAAATTCGAAAAATTGCTCAATTGCTTATTTCCTACATTTCCTACATATATCCCATCAGAATGGTCACTCAACTACTAAATTACTTATTGAAAAAAACTTGCCCGGCTTGGGGATCGAGCCCCGACCTTCTTGGTGAGAATCGAACACGCTACCACAAGACCACGCCTAGATGTTGTTCTAACTGAATCTAAAACTCGAAGTTGTGATTTGATTTTGAAAGCACATTAATGCACTTTTAGTGACTTACCAAATCCCGTATGGAGCACTTTTGTGCCCTTTTTGTGACTTAAGTCCTGTATACGTACGTACGTACGTACGTACGTACGTACTTTTGCAACTTTCAAGTTCGTTAATGAATACATATAGTTCATTCATGGAGATTGGGCAAAACAAGTCACATACAACGTACATATCAATCACTTTCGCAACTTTCAAGTTCATTAATGAGTACATAAAGTTCACTTAAGGGAATTAGGCAGTTGATTCTCTTTGTCAGCCAAAATGTAACTTTTAATGCCTATATTCAAGTAAATATGTGACTTTTGGTTGCTTGGGAATGAATAAACAAAAAATTAATTCATTGAATCAGTTGATTCCATTTATATATTGATAAAATAATAAAACAGACTTTTTTCTCACATAAACTGATAAAAGTTTATCAGAAAATTGTACGAATCAGCTAAAAATTGACAAAAATGTTAAAAACAAAACAAAACTTCTGAATGACAATCCCAGATTATGTAAAACCTAACAGAAAATACAGCCAAAATAGTATTAAGATATCTAAAGAAAAACAACAAAATATTCGTAAAAATTTAAAATCATCAAAATTCAGTAAAATTTTAACAATCAACGTAATGCTGACTCAGTTACTACTTTTCATTAGGTTTTATAACTTTTTACCGTGAATGAAATGTTTCTCGCAAGAAAAGATACCCCAGTAAGATCATTTGAATAGAAAAACATTATTAATATTTGCTCTTTTACATTCTAGCGTAAGCTGTATTTTTTTAATAAATAATATTTTGTTTCTTTTTTTGTTGAAATAATTTTAATTGACGTTTTAAATTACAAATATCAAGTAAATTGGGAATACCACCCCAATCAAAAAAATTAAGTCGATAACCTCATTTTTGTAAAAATATTCTTTTTTTATATATTTTTTTTGTGTCGATTAAGTCGTTTTACCATATTTATGGCATTTATGGTTAAACAACCCCCCACCCTCACCCCCTCCCAGAGCGTCCAGGAATGAAAAGTGAAATGTTTTTCTCATTGCTGAAATTTTCAAATTTTTAATTAAATTAGGCGAATGAACAAAATGATTCAAAAATAAAAATCTCTACTCAGAACTTAACTCAAAACAAAACTTTTAAACCATATCCCAGGTCTACAATTTTACTACATATTTTTTTTAACCTCTCACTTGTTTATAGAAATTAAGTACCGATTATCAACAAATAAGATGACTAAGCTCCATTCCTAAACCAGATTATCCAGATGTTGCCCGATTTTTTTCCATTTTCTTTTTTGCTAAATCAAACAAACATTTAATTTGAGTCAATAGAACTATGCATTTTGCGTCCAAATTTGTAGATCAAATTTTATAAAAATTAACATGAACGATTTTTGGAAGCTCTAAATATGATTTAAAGTTGACTAGTATGTTTCGATTAAAAAAAAACAATGTTCCAATTGTTTTTCTTTGTGATTTTTAAGAATAATTTTGATAATGGCGGGTATAAGGGAAAATAGCCGAGAATTGCACGGCCCGGATATTGACGCAAAAATACATGGAAACCTTAGGTTAGAATCATGCCGGATTTTGTGGATCCAAATTTGTTATTATCCTTAAAATTCGATGGATGTGATCAGATTCCGGGCTCTGTATCCAATTTATTTTTTTTGAATGTCAGTTTGGATAATCATTGGAAATAAATGCTGATTTGAACTAAGGTTCTTCATTTCAAAGTTAACCTTTTTTAAGTGCATTTTCCATATTCGAAACTCGATACACACCATTTCGAAATGAAAACACCAAAACTATAAACAAATTTTTTTAAGATATGAATTTGAAATCTTTCTTTCTTTGCAGAATCAAAACTTAAGAAAATTTCGAAATCCATGAGATCAAAAATTGAAAATTCGAAAACAGTTTCATGTTTCATCGTTCACAATTTTCATTTATATTCACAAGTTGAACTTCGTATAAATAACTGAAGGATTTCTGGTTGAAAGCTCGGATAAAAATTTCAATTCAAAGTTCATAACTAGGCAATAATAAAAACGAAATCCTTAAATCCTTCATTAATTAGTAGGAGTTAAATTCGTCACGAAGGAGGGTGGGGGGAGATGGGTATAAAGAAATTATCCAAGTTTTCTATAAATTGTACCAAAGCTAATGTTTTCATCAGTATGTTTCCTCTTCACACAAAGGTCATGTATTTACAAACTAAATTTGTTGAAAGTTTTCCACGAAAAACTTGAGTTTTACTGAATTGGAGGTGGAGGGGCTTCAAACTTTGTAGGAACCATACCCGGACTCAAAAACCCAACGCCGATTTTCACGTCGATCTGGTCAGTAGTTTCAGCGTCCATTGCGAACATATAGACATACCAAGCCTTTTATACACTACTGGAAACAAGTATAAAGACAACATAGTTTTTACTGCTCTTACGTTTACAGTGTAAACAACTGCAACCGAATGTTAGTCAATGTAACTGTAGTGGTGAGTTGAATATTATCTGTGTGTCAAAATGGGTTATAATGCATGTGTGCGTGTCAGAGTATGAATATTTCCGTTTTGCGCCTGGAAATAAGTATAAAGAAAGCTGTTTGCTTCTGTTCAATTTCGCTTGCGGAGGATATTTTTACGCCGAAAGTGGAAAGCTTTGCTCAAACGAAGTAAATTGATGGTGACAAAGAAAGAAAACATCATTTGTGAAGGTTTTCACATATTATTTGATATTTACAGGAATAATGCCAAAAAATAGCCCTTTGAGCGATTATGAGAAGGGTAGAGTAGATACTCTTCGAAAACAAGGACTAACCTTGCGTGAAATCGGCATCAGGATTGGTAGGAGTAAGGATGTGGTGCATAATTATCTGCGGCTAGGCGAAAAATATGCTACAAAGAAGCGATATGGACGTCCATCTTCCCTGACGCCGAGGTGTAAGAGGGAAATAAAACGACTGGCGGTCCACAGAAAGATGTCTTCTGAGGAAATAAAGGCGGAGATGAAGCTGACAGTATCTGGGCGTCGGATTCGGCAGGTTCTCAAAGACGATCCTAATGTTTCCTTCACCAAAAAACGCCTGTAGCAAGACTTCTTCCCCTCGTCACAAAAAAGCCCGTTTTGCTTTTGCCGAAAAGTACCAATTTTGGGACCAAGAGTAGTCAAACGTGGTTTTTAGTGCCGCTGGTACGCCAGAGGCAGAAGAGGCCAACGAGAGAGAAACGAAACTTTGGTGGAGGTTCTGTTATGATCTGGGCCGGCATAAGTATGGCTGGAAAGAAACCTGTTTGTTTAATCTCTACCCGGATGGACTCACAGATGTATTGCCAGCTATTAGAAGAAGTTCTTGTTCCATTTTCGGTAAATTTTATGGGCGAAAACATGGTTTTCCAGCAAGACAATGCTGTCTGCCATGCGTCCAGAGCTACGAAAGAATTCTTGAAACTTCATAACATCCCTCTTTTGAAGTGGCCAGCCTGCAGTCCGGATCTAAATCCGATCGAAAACGTTTAGGAACTTCTCTCCCGTAACATTTTCAAGCATGGCCGAAATTATGAAACGGCTGGACAAATTAAAATGGCGATTCAGGACGAATGGTCTAATCTGGATCCGAACGTTTTGAAAAGCTTCATAACTTCTATGCTACGACGATTGCAAGAAGTCATTGCCAAGAAAGGCGATGCTACACATTATTAATGTTCTTTGTTTTTGAAAATCAGATCAATAAAAACGTGTTTTTCTAATAAAATAGCCTTTGTCTTTATACTTATTTCCAACCCAAAAAACCGTTTTTAGAGCATGTTTATATAAAGATGCATGAATCTTGCAAAACAACAGTATTTTAAGAAATGGCATTCTTCTATGAATCGACCGTGGACAAGTGTTGAATTGAATAATCACAGGAAAGTACAGAATTCCCTGTATTTAGAATGTCTTTATACTTATTTCCAGCAGTGAATATTAGATTAAAATTTTGCTCTTCAGAACCTCCGCGGTTTAAAAATGTTTTGAATTAGTTTATTGATTTATAAGGAAGCTTTATTACGCCCTTGTAGGTTCTAAAAAAGCAAAAATTGTAGCTTCGGTAAGTTTCTGCAACACTAATGACTTGAGACACTGTAAAGTACGATTTTTTTTTTATTTATAGTTCAATATCTGCAATAGCAGGAGAGTTCAGTGCGTTACTTTTCCATACAATGATATTAAATGAATCATAATTTACGTGAGGTAAAATATTTCAGGGTGTTTTCCATATCGATGTCTATTAATCAATGTTTGCATGGAACATTCTACCCGTCCTATTTCGTAGCTCAATTGGTGAATAATTTGAAAAATTGTTAACACAAGGCACTCACATATAAGTAAACAGCCAGAAATTTCATTTAACCGAAAAAAAATTGTGACATCAAAAGACAAACTAACCCTATTTTTATACCGTTTCGGGAAGCGAGAGCAACAACAACGACAATAACAGTTGCTCAGCTTTGAAGCAAGTTGTGCATAGGAAAAAAATGACTGAATCATGAAACTGTCAAGCTCACATATTATGTTGCACTCTCCTTCTGTTGGTATAGTTATTCTGTATATTCTTGTTCATTTCGGACGTGAGTTGTGCTGCCACTTGTGTTTTGTTAAGTTAAGGAAAAAAAAAGGGAAAATATAAAAATGGTAGCAGGTAGCAGCAGCACTATGCAAGTAAAATGGTCAGGTGAGCTAGTAGGTATATCACTTTGTCAACGTCTCGGTGAGAACGAACGACATTATCATGGGAGAAAATTGCCGGATGAAATTGTTTAATGAAATTTAATCATATAGGATGAGAGAGTGCTTTGGATGACCGAAATGTTGGTCTTTGAAGACAGGACTATATGAGGTTAGGTAATGAGAGGTGTATTGCATACACAAAATACATGCATTTGGAAACTATGTCGAACTGAGAAAAACGCAACAAACCACGAACTTCTTGTTAGTTTGTCGTAAATAACTCATGGAAATAAAAAAAAAATATTTTCATCAGAAACAGTTCAAATTATTGCACAAATAATGAACAAAAAATTATCTACATGGGCAAATAACATGCTCACCTAATTTTTTTTTTCGGAAATAAGGATTGTATCCTAATATGCAAAATAAATTCTTAACTATAAAAATTCTACAGTTTTCCCTGCGGAGGAATTCATCAGCTCAACAGGATTCATGTGAATTTAGCATGGCCAAATTGGTCTTTAGGCAAGCAAAGAATTTACGAACGAGCGGCAGAAAGTTTCCAAACTAGGTCATCGTTGGTCAAAGTCAAAGTTGTTAAAAATGGAAACGTAAAGAAACCCAGAAACTTAAGTGTCTTCGAAATCATCCCCAGTGGTGATCCATTCATCAATTTGGTCAAACAGGTCTCACGTGAAAATTGAGCTGTGACGCATATTAAAATTAAAATTAGGCATTTTGCCCTGAGACACTAAAGGTCATAAAATTCTATAATTTTTCGGATTTGTATACCATACATTTTCAATTTATGTTTTGTGTACCCATAAACCTATCGCTATTCGTCAATTTAAGTGGTAGTTTATCTCACAGTCAATAAATTCCAGAAACTTGAAAGCAGCTCCTACATCATATTTCAGATTCAATGTATCATAATCATCATCATCATCGTTTTCAACCCCATTGACCGGCACTGATTCAAAAGTGAAGATAGATTCCCATCCTTAACACCTGCACTCTACTACCTAGCCGGTGTTGGTGGATTGTGGTATTTAAATTTATGACTTTTGCAACGGTTCTTGATGGAAAACGACCAACAGCAGCAACGGGAAGCATCTTGTGCAATCTCGAACTCAACTCAAATAGCACACATACCGGAAACGGAAAGATTGCGGTGCAGTGCGAGTTTTTCTTTGTTGCAGCTTGCGAGGCGAAGCGAAAAAAATATTCGTAAAACGATACCTACGCTAAGCATCTTCTCGATACAAGGCACTACTAGCTTCAGCAGATTGACTTGCATAATACATTCATCGTAATTCTTAAAGCAACTTTTTATTGCGCAAAGATAAAGACTGTAAATAAACGTTTCAATGTATTTTTATTATACCTGGTTTGAAAAGATTAACGATTAAAACGAATGAAAACATTTTCAATTTTAATAAACATCGTTATGAAGCCATTTTTTTCTGTTGGTAGAATTATTGTTACACTCTCATGGCTACTGACAAATCTTCACTTTTAGATTTCAACACTCCTCCAACTATGTAGAACCGATCATCTCTCTCAGAAGAATAAAATTCTCTGAACCGCAAACAAGCTAATATAGTAATTTTTATTTTCGATTGTTTTTAGAAAAAAAATGAGACCAAATCCTGGTTATGGTGGACACTTTCTGTAGATTGATGGTTCTAGCATTTTTATATAAGAAAAAAGATCTCTTCAAAGAAACACGAAATTTCAATAAGATCCTACATGTGTGTGTGTTCATTTATAAATATTTTTTTCCAAAATTTCCAAATCCAATTTTCATGTAAAAACTTCATTTCCTATCATTAATCGTTTAGCTACATTGCTTTTCCAATGATAAGTAGCAAAAATTATTTCGGGACAGGAGTGGCTCCTGAGAAACTCTCTGGAGCCACCCAACAGTAACCAAAATTTACTCATCCAGAAGTAAATAGTGCAGAAGTTTATGAAATGCGCGATTCGAAACTGGTTTAGAGTCCAATTCATCCTGTGCTACATACGGAACCATAACTTGTATGTGAAACCAGTTATAACTTGTATGTAAGATGCTATTTCAGTGCACGCAATAAAGCATAACAAATTTTTATAAGGATGTCGGATACCTGCTGGAACTCGCTGCCAAGGTACCACGTGCCTGGATCTTGGAGTTTCGCCGGGGTTACCAACAACCTGGCGTGTTTTCAAGGCTCCTTTATCGGTCTCGAATTCTTTTAGAATGGCCAGTCAGACGCGCTTGACTTGCGTCGACCCAGGCCTACTTCCGAGAGGGAGATGGTGGATGAAAACTGCGTGTCATGGCGGCCTGAAGGTGATATTCGAAACATAGAATTACGAAGCCGGCAGCACTGTTTCGTAGCACGTACATTCCGGAAAGGAAGGGCATTTATATTCGTGACTTTACAAGTGGTCACTCGCAAAACTAAACGGTACCACTCCACGCGAAAAGTTTAGTGAATAGAAGAATTCGTCAACCATAAAACGAAAGTTTTTAATAAGTGTGAACTTCGCATCAATCACCTGAATAGAAACACAAAAAAGAAATAATCGCAGCTTGCTCTACCAGGTAATAAACTCCAAAATATGATTCACTTCATATCATAACCTCAAAACATTTCGACTAAGATCAGCGATCTCGACTAAGAAAACGGAGCAGAAACATACACACTTCAACCGGAGCCGGCGCGGTGCAAGCATTGAAAAGGTTCTCCTAGAGGTAAATGTTTATTTTTCAACATACTCTCAGTGGACACCACCTAATGCGATGTTTTCCTTAGAGCCCTTTATATGCTGGCTGGAAATCATACACTTATCGTGACACTTGGTGATGTGCATGCGATGTTTAGGAAGTTTGAGGAGGTCAATTGCATGTGAACTTTTAAGCACTACACCAACAATACGACAACAACCGATAGTGTGCGTATGAAAAGCTTTCGAACAGCTGTGTACATGATTTGGACCAGGTCAACTGTATGCAAAGAAACATCGTTAGATTATTAGAAATCACAGCAATCTTGTTGGTGTTGGTGAGAGTTTACGAGCTGTCGGCAGAGCGATATGCGTTGGAAAAGTGGGCTGAATCGAATGTAAACAAAATGTAGTATTTGGAAGAATGCACGAGGAAGAGGATCCAGCTGGTGATGTGCATGCAGCGCCTTGTTCCTGAACTGTCGATTGATCGTTAAGTGTAGTGTTATGAGGGAATTCTCAAAGTTTTTACTCTCCTACATCAACCAAGCTGATTTGGGAATTGAATATACGTTTCGTAGGCGCAATAAGACTTCTTGCTTCTATGTCATGAGAGAAGAAAATTCATCGTAAAGGAAGTTTCAAACAGTTCTCAGACAGGTACAGAAATTCGATCGGAAATAATATTTCAAGGTTATGATATTCACTACCATGGCCGTAGGAACGGGGGGGAGGGTTTGGGGGTTAAACCCCCCCCCCCCCCCCTATGAAGATCCAAAAAAGCAAGCGAGGTTTTCTACTCTACACTCAAAATTTGAAATTCAAAACCAAATTATGAAAGTTGCGTAAGGTTAATCAAGAGTAACAATCTGGACTAAAAACTAATGCCAAAACCTGAAAAACCCTTCCCAGGTTAAAAATTATGCTACACATTTTCTGTAATTTATAATTTGTAAAACCCCTGAAGATGGTGTCATACGACACTGAAACGTCGGGTATGTAATAATAAAAACTCGTGTCATAAAAAAGCTTGGACTGATTTGCCGTGAAAAATAAACATCAATAAAAATACAGTTGAACCCTCGAATGCATCAACACATCAACATAATGGCCGCTCAGAAACCATACTTCTTCAACCAAATTAAAGAAAAGCTTGGACTATCTGAAGTAAAATGTATGAAACATTACGCACAGCTCATTATGCTACACTTTTTTAAAATTTTCTCACTTGTTCATAGAAATTCAGGTCTGAATATTAAATTTTAAATTAAATTAAACTCATTTCGGAAGTTCTGATTCCATAATTCCTATAAACAAAATTGTATTCTTATTTTCGTATTTTGGATTCTGTATCCAGTTTAGAATTTTTGATTTTCAGTGAGAATAATCATAAGATATTAGAAATGAAAAGCTGCTTTGAAATACTGGTTCAAATTTGGTTTTGCATTTCATATCAAATTTGAATCATGTTTTTCGAGATCATATGCATTTTCAATATTTTGATAATAGTTTTCTGAATATGAAAAAAAAAACAGTTTTGTCTTATATTCAAATTTGATGTTCTTAAACTTCAATCTTACACCAAATTCAAACATTCAAAGCTTCGAAATAGCAATTGGCAAGATTGAAAGCTAAGATTCGGATCATTTGAAATTTATTCAAATAGTAAATTATGATTAAACCAGAACTACAGAGTTTAATTATAGATTCATAAATGAGGTTTCAAAAAATTCTGATCTGGAATAAGATTCGAAATCGAATTTTTTGTACATTCCAGAAATCGTATGGAAATTCTGATACAAATTCAAAGCGTTATTTTTGAATTCAGGTTCATAATTCAGATTCAGAATTCAGAATAAAAATTCAAAAGAATATTAAGCTTGTACCTAAATAAATTTTACAATCATCATAAACTGTTCAGGTATTGAATAGATCATGAACTTAAAACTGCTTATCAATTCGATTTCTAGATTTCAAATTTTTAATCGAAATAAGTTCAAACACAATTGAGTTGAAAATCACGAAATCAAAGTAGAATTTAAGTTTTTGTTTTATGCGAAAAATTCAAATTTAATTTAAAAAAAATCATCAACAGGATTTTCATTATGGAATTGATTCCTTATGAAAAATATTTGCTGTTAAAGAAACACTTTAAAAAATTGCAGACAAATTCTATTTTTCTTCGGTGAAATTATCTTACATTATTAACACACACCAAAATTTGGCATTCAATGTTTTAGAAACTAATAGACAAAATTCTGTTTATTTAATATGTTTCATTTTTTGATTCATAAATTATGCTTTTTAATGGAGCATACAAGCGGCAATCGAAAAGCCGAAATAGCTCTTTGGTCCGCAATGTGTTAATATTGAAGTTATTTTTAAAGTCAAACTTTAAACTCAAATCATGAATTTGGTTCAAGTTTGCATCAAGCAATCTGATGATTTTTATTTCTTACTTTTTTTTATTCGATTTATTTTCATCAAAAGTGAAAATCTTCGATTTGCAAAATAGTTTTTTTTGTATATTGAGCTCGTTTGATTTTAGTATCGAATAAGTTTTTTTATAAGAAATGGAAGGCTCTCCTAAAAAAAGCTTATTTTATTAAAAAAAATCAACTAAGTTTGATCTACAAGACGCTTAAACATATTCAAAGATTATAAACATCGATAAAAGTAATTTAGCTCAACTTTGAGATTAGGACCAATTTTCCAAAGAAACGATTTAATTCGAAAACTTTGTTGAAAATACAAAAGTAAATACTTAAATATGAATAATCATGAAGCATGAAGCAGTTCGTTGTATGTTGATGCATCCCGCCAACGTACCAACCATTATTTCCACACTTAGAATGTTGTTCGGAAATCCGGAAGTAATAGTTTTCAACCTAATTACCAAAATTCGGAATTCGTCGTCCCCTCAAGCAAATCAGCTTGACACCATTGTTGAATTCGCTCTTACGGTCACAAATCTATGCATAACGATTGAAGCGTGTGAATTAGATGAATTCACTTACGATGTTTCTCTTTTGCGCGAACTAGTTGAAAAACTTCCGACATTGTACCAACCAGCATTTGAAATAGAGAATCTATATAATCCTTATTTAAAATCAAATGCTCATGGAAAAATACTACGCATGTAGAGATTCTATAATGAGACCACATGTTTCAGACTTCGGAAAATAAAATAAGACTTAAAATAACTCATGGCTATGAAATGGCTCCTGAGAAACTCTCTGGAGCCGTCACCGAACTCAAAGATTTGGCTTCTTTGATTGAGTTTCTGGCCATACCTGGCCGAGGTTGCTCAAATCACTGAAACATTAATTTTTTTTGTACATTTACGAGGGTTAGAAATATTTTATTTAATACTAATTGTCGCGTTTATGAAGTTACGCCTGGAGAGGAAAGGAACTGTTCTTTGATACGCTTCCGTTTCGAATGAAACGGGTAACTTTTGCGCCACCTCTTTCGAGGGTTACCCGTCGGTTGTTTGCCCGGCTAGAGACCCGTCCTCAGAGCGGGTCGATCAATAGGATCCAAAAGAGGATGCGGAAACGATCGAGGAGAACGAAAATGAGTAAGAGTTACTCGTTTTTCTTATCCAGCTTAATCTCGAAAAGTAGCTGGTGCTCACCGTAGTTCTATCCGTTTCAATATCTCACACCGCTTCTCATCACTGGAGGAACTCACAAGACAAATTCCCCCAGATGTGATTGAAGCAAAAGCGAGGGAATCGTTTTCCCGAGCGATCCTTCCCGGAGCAAAAAACATTCAAACTACAAACTACACGGAAAGAACAACGTGGGGCACCACTTTTAGATTTAGGTAGAGATGTTCAGGGAAAGCACTAATTCATGTACCTAAATACAAAATGGTTTGGTGGACATTAGGCAATCAGCTGCAACTTGTATTTGACGATGAATAACAGTAGAGTGTATTGACATTAGTTTTTACATTCTTTATTAAACCTAGGACATTTTTAATTTGGTTTTCGTTTCCCTTTTGTTTGTAACTTACATTTTATTGTTCTATTTTGCTTTCCCTATCGTGTGCGGATTTGGTCGGCAAATTGACGAAGGCCGAAAGCTCGTAGGTATTCGAATGAGCTTCTTTTTCAAATTGTAGGAAGCCGGAGATGGAACTAGGCTTCAATAAACTGTGCTATGTCGAAATAAGTTTTACATGCGCATGATTTCGATTAGAGTACTCACTCGTTCGATGATCTACTACCTTCGGTTGATGACGGTGGTGGCACAGCGGCGTCGGTAAAGTAGATTCCGATGACCGGCTCGACGATTTAGTGCACTGACGACTTTTTTGTTGGGTGACCGTCAGATGCATGTGGTGGGGTCCCAATTCGTTCAAAGATATGGTGACGGATCTCGTAACGATCGGAACCGGATGCGCAAAGTGGCGTGGCGCGTCCCTTCCGATTCCAGTATCGGGTTACCTCGAATCCCAACCGTGGAACCTGGTGTTTTGACGGGTGGTTCAAAGCGTTGAAGCTAGCGGTTATGGATCGCTAGAAGCTGGTTGGCGGTTGAGCTAGATATAAAAAGCCGACGAACGGCTGTTCGACATGACATTAGCACAATATTCGACGCACAGAACTATCACAGTTTTTATGTTACCTTTTATATTTTGTACAATTAATCACGCACACTGCAATTAGACCGCACAACGTTTACTAGCTTTCCTATGCTAAACGGGAAAAGTAAACGATGAACATTAAACCTATCTCTAAAAATGGTTACACGTGTTTGCTTACATTGAAGCAATATACACCAACGCGGACAAAGAACAAACACTCGCTTTAGCTTCTTTCACGGTTGAGTTCAAAGTGAACTTGCAAATCCCTGAAATCCTCAGTCAAGGCGTGAAGAACCTAGTATTCAAAAGGAAGTTCGTTGACCCATGTCATAGGTCAGCGACTTTTCAAACTTCGGGTCGTACCAACTACCCTTTTTGATCCGACTGGATAAGCATCCCTTTCTTTCTTACAACATTCGCATAAACCCGTCTCGCCCCCGGTCCTTTTTCGGTTCCCTGTTAGCTCGAGTCAACCGTGTATTAGAGAGGCGACCCGAAGTGGTTATTGCAGTTTATTTTAGGATCTTGCATGCAAGTTCATGTTTGAAGCGTCTTCGTACACTGAGTTAAATGAAGTGGTAATTGTGAGATCTGAATACGAATGAATAACAGAAAATCTTAATCTAATTTAATAATTTAAGATTAAGATTAAAACTAAAGTAATTAAATATTTAACATATATTCTAATCTAAACAGAAGTTAGATTGAATATAGTGAGAGATATAATAATGCGAAATAAGTTAAACAAATAAATAAAAAAAATAACTTATAAATAATTGAATAAATAAATAGATAAATAACACAAAATTGATACAAATATACTTTAACGGCAAGTAACTAGCAAAATGTCTGTTAGTACTGTGACCGTGTTACATAATGTCTAAGCAAAATTTTTGCTATAATCTTCTTTTTAATGTTAGGTTTTGAAAAAGGGCTTCCTAAAATTGAAAACTTTTCTGTTTAGCTTTACAGACATTCGTAGAAATTTTGAACACTTAATTCGATCAAAAACTATGTATGATTAATAGAAATATTGAATGCCAAAGGAGGTATTCCTTGAGCCAAAGAAGTGACTTCAGTGCGTCTGACACCAAATTAACCTTGATACTTATGATTTATGGACTCTTACTCCAGTCAATACTGCAAGGATTTTTTGTTAAATTAATTATCTTCTTGCGAAATATCGTGAAAAAAAAACGATAAGGATATTTCAACCGATTTAATCGGTGAGCAATTAATGGACAAGCGTTTTAAACGCCAACATTAATTACATTTGCGTGCATTAGAAAACTTTTCGCGAATTTAATCCGCTGTTAGCTTCTCAGGTATTACCGCGTCAAATTTACGGTCTGAATGATTGATAAAGACAAATGCTTGTACAGTTCCTATGAATTGTTTAAAAATTTTAATGCCGCAGAACTGCGGAAGCTTAGATAATGAAAAAGCTAAATTTCATTAATTATTTCCCAGTGCTTGCTTCCTGTGGAGGGAGGCTGCGTGTGGTTGATGGAAGCTGTTAGAAGTAATCTCCCATCACACCGGCATCATCGCCCCTCATCAGCATCAGCATCATCATCATCATCATCATCATCATCGCCATCATAATCATCATCGGTAGTGGCTGACCGGCAACCGCTAACGGAAAGCATCAGGTGCAGAAGTAGTAATTCTTCGTTTGGTTTCAGGAAAAAAATTCCACCGAAGCACCATTCCAGATGAAGATAAAGATCTTAATTTGGAGTCTTCCGCACTTTGGCTGGATGCGAGTGGAAAATCAGCAGAATTAATTTCAATATTGGCTCGCATTATGTCTTCTCCCCAAGGTTCCACAAGCGAAAAATTTGTCAAACCTCTTCCCTTCTCTGAGCTGGAGAAGAAACCAGCCCTCTGTCCCGGACAAGTTCCGCGTCTTATCGCTTAATGAGATATTTATATTCAAGCCCTGATGATGGCCATATATATTTCCGGAAGCCAAAATAACATCTTCCACCACTCTTAGCGGAATCGAACCGTTAAGCTTCCGCACGGTAAGCCGAGCCAGCAAAGGACAAATGCGGCGTATGGTGGTTTCTTAATTTATGTCTGGGCTCATTTTTCATCACGTTCCCAATATCTTGCAAATGATTAGGACGCAGAGTGTCAGGCGGAAAGCGAAGCACACTCGCTAAGCCAAACTTCACGACCGGAATAATTAATAAAATCACTCGTTGGCACTTTTCGGGGCTCGTTTAAACAAAGTTTCAGCAAGATTTTCCCCTCATTCCATGTTTCTGATAAGGGGTAAGAAAAGCATAACATGTGATTTCGAGGAAAAATGACCTGAATGGGTTAGATTCTAATAAAAATTTTAATAAATAACATGTGATTTAATTTTTATGTTAAGAATTGTAAAAAGAACATGAAAATGAATTCGTGGAAAGTGAAGATAAACGTGGATAAAATAGCTCCTGTTTATGAGGTGAAGTTATCACTGGATTCAGAAACAGTGAAATCTCAGGCGAAGAAAGTGGTGTCCTAGTGCCTCAAACTAATGAGTAAGGAAAGTGGTGGCCGGAGAAACATACCCTCCAGCTTCAGATTTTCTATAATCCCGATGCCTTTTATGGTTTGAAGATGAGTATCCTTTTCAAATGGTTAAAAGGTAAGATGTTTAAAATGTATTCATATTTACATGGTAAAAAGGTAAGATGTTTAAAATGTATTATATCCATATATTTAAAATAGCTTAACTTTATTCAAGGTGATTCGTGGGGGGTTGGATAGGTCACCAAGCGAACGAAAGACTGATATACAATGGAATGTGGGTTCAAGCCAGCCGGAGTATCTCGGCAAATATGGAATCATGAGAGGGATACTCTGGTTCCTTTTCATAATTCTAAATTTGTTTCGAACAGTCGGAAGAGAGTTTGGTGAGTCAAACCTATCCCAAACCAGTGGTAACGGACCCCTTGGCTGCACTGCAAATATTGTTGTTGAGTTAAGCATGGATAATATTTGAAAGTGTGAACGAGACTTCCCGTACCGACTCGGGTCGAAAGACCTATCAGCCACTGGTGGGTTTAAGCTTGCCAGATTGCCCGGTTTTATCCGGGTTTGCCCGGATATTTGATGCAAAATTTCGGTAAAGTCCGGTCCGGCCCGATTGCCCGGATATCGTGAAAAAAGTCCGGATATTGCCCGGATTTTTTCACAGTTTTCACAAAGAAACCAAAAAAAATCAAAGTTTTTGAGTAAGTTTCGGAAAAATCGATTAACGGTATGAATTTTCAATGGTTATTTCAAATAATTTCGCTGTTTTACTTTTATAAACCTTTTAATGTTTAAATGTTGCAACAAGTTTTTGGAAGTCTGCAATAACATTAATAAAATATTAATTTTAATTTTTATTGCATTTTTTTCTTTGCTTTTATGTATAATTACATCTAAATTTTGCCCGGTTTTTGCCCGGTTTCTGGATTTGAAAAATTGAAATCCATGCCCGGATTTTGCCAGGTTTTTTTGAAAAAATGCCCGGAATTGCTAGGCCCGGATGGGAGTGGAAAAAATTCTGGCAACCTTGGTTTAACTACATACATACATACAATTGTAAAAAGAACATGAAAATTTACCAGTTGGCTTTAAGATTTCATTATTCCAGAAAAAATTCCAGAATTAGCCAAACCATCAAAAGGATTCATTCTCGACGGTTTCCAGTTATCTTCCTGTTTTTGACAAACCACTAATCCCTCATTGTACTGGATCCAAATATCAAAAAGCGCCCCTGGGAGCTTGAATTTCGTCCGTTTTCACTCAATCAAACGCTCAAGAAAATGAATGCATTTAATTTGGAGGGTTTCCAAAAATCCAGACAACTTCAAAAAGATGCTTAAGAGGCTGTGTAATGAAGATGGTTTACAAATATAAAACGACGTCGGACGAAAAACACGCTAGAGCCGTCTCGAAGCTTAAGGTTCTGGCAATGGATTGGGGGTTTAACTTAATGGAATAGGCCGGATGAGATTGCCTGGAGCAAGCTCAAAGAGGGTTTTTTCTCTGCTGTTCTGTTCAGCGTAAAAGGGTAACCCATTGCCAAGAAGTATTTATCGTGGAGGGATAATTTATGCAGGTGGTTTTGTTACTCAGAAAAGGATGATGGAATTCGTCGTCTTTGGTTCTACAATCTCGATAATGAAGCTTTTAATGTATCATTAGGATTTAGTGTGGAAAAAAACTTCAACTTTTCGGTCACGGATTAAGAAAAACAGCTACCATCTTTGCAGTTTTTGAAAGCCTTGTTTTGAGATGCTATTTACAGAAACTTAGTAAAGTCATTAGTAACCTTCTATTTTTAGCCACAAATTTGGAAAAACTTTTCATCAATCCACATATGTAGTAAGAAACGTTTCCAAATTTCCATGAACATGCACTAAATAAGAACTTAATTCATAAGTAAACTAGCTGATCTGATGTGCTTTATTTTTTTTTTGTAGGCATTAAATTTAATCAAAATTAACATAATTCAGCACCAGGGCAGTAGGCAAAACTTTTCTTATAACTTTTTGCTTGATCAACGCATACATGAAAAATGGTAAAAAAAATTTGATGGTTCTGTATAATTATTCAAGTTTAAGTTATTTTACATTAAATACCTTATTATTCTCATTTCGAATTAATTATAAAAATAATTATAAAAGTTACCATTTTTCAAGAAGAAGATTCAAAAAATACATTAGCGATTTTAAGATTTCACTTTAAATTAACATTCTTTATTTACTTGAATAAGAAAGAAGTACACTATTTTTTTAAACCACAAGCATGACCAATTGAGGCATTTTAGCAATTCATCAAATGTTTAGAAATAAAAGTAAGAGATTAAGTTTGCGGTTTAAATCAAAACTATTTTCTACTCTCGATAACTCGAATCAAACAAAAGATTCCAGTTTGAATCTTTGTTCAAGAAACATCTGCAATATAAGTTATGGTAAAATAAATCCAGTAAAATTTGTTTTCAGTTGAATTTTAGCTTGAAAATAAAGTACAAGTTATTTGGCCACGAACATTTTTATTATTAATTTATTTTATGATTAGAATCCTATGAAATTAAAAAAAAAATCTTGTTAGTTACCATAAAAATCAAAATTTAATTTTATATTTGCATTTTCTGTAGGTTTGTATTCCTAACTGACTCTGATTGAATATAAAATTTTAATGTCGAATCAAGAATCTAAATAATGAAACTGCAATCACCTGTAATTTGAATCCCTAAAAAATAAATTCTCCCACTGATATTTTATTCTTGATTGTAAAACTTAACTTTGAACAGAATCTGAAGTTTTAATTTTGATTCCGAATCAGAGTTCAAAATCCGAATTCTTAATTTGAAAACGATTTTTGAATCTTAGCTCCAGATAATAATTCTTACAAATTATGAGCCAAAAAGCGAAATTTGGATCTGAATTTGAACCTGAAATCATTTATTTGAATTCTCAAATTTTGGCTTTTAATGTGAATTCTTTCTTCAGTTATTTATTTTAAGTTATTTGTTTAAATTTGAATGAAAATTGAGAATCATGAAACTATTTCAGATTTTTCAAATCTAAATCACCATTATGAATCTTTCTTTAGTTAAAATTCTGTATAAGAATTAAAAGTTTCAAATCTTAGATATGATTTTTAATTATGAATATTTTCTTTTCCTATTCAAAAATGATGAGTTTTGAATATAGAACTTTGGAATGCAAACCCGAGGAGATTTAAAGCAGGGTTTTTTTCCTAATGATGATCCAAACTAAAGTTCAGTAATAATAAACTGGATACAGAATCCAAATTCTTATCACAGACATCGAAATTAAATGTTTGTAAGCATATTTGGAACCACAGAATCCGGCATTATTCTAACCTAACTAGGGTTGCCTAAGCTTCCAAATATTTTTCCCCAAGTATCCGGCCGTGCAAATCCGGAACATTTTCCCAAATATTCGTCAACATAAAAAATTATAAAACTTAATCATGAAAAAACACTTGACTTTCGATTATCGAAATACATGAGTCAATTTTTTATAATATTTTAAGCTCTCAAAAAATAATTCACATAAACTTTGATAATATTTGCTCTAAAAATTTAGACGAAAATACAAAATTTAAATTTTTGTTTGATTTTGCAAATAAAGCTAAAAAAAACTCAGGTAAAATTTGGCAAGCTTAGTCTGATCTTATTGAAATAAGATAATATCTTGATACATTTCTATCAAAAAGTTTGAAATTGTTTGAAAAACTGTAGTAGAATTGTTAACCTTGGAAAAAATTTCGAGGCTTTGAGTCGAGGTTGTTTAAATTGAATAATTTTAGTCGTTTATCAGAATTTGATTAGGAATTTGTAATTTTGAGTTTAGAGAAATCATTTTGCTTGGCATTTTGGACCCTCATGGAGGCATCTTTCTATTATAATTTCACAATCTAATATTTGATGTTTGAACTAAATAATGTCGTCCTTAAATAATTTTTTGGTTTGCACCAATCCGGCATATGACAGTTGGAAAAGTACAAGTTTTTGCTAACGCCTCCAGATACAAACTAGCGCTCAGAGAAAAAAATATGCCAATTTTATTTCATACAAATTCTTTGAAGACTTTTTTGTTGTATGAATTCATTCACTAGAGTTAGAGCCAGAATATTGTTTTTTTTTTTGATACAACCTAATATAACCCGCTTACGAAACGTCATATGTAAGAAATGCCTTCAGTAAAGTTGCATATAAAACCGTTGGCTACAACTAGTAAAACACAGTTTGGCTCTATCCTTTCACTGGAAAAAGTTTTTATGAGTAAATCATGTAAAATGACATGCCCGAATATTTGATTTAAGATCACTCTGTTGTGTTTGTGAGCCTACTTGGTTGAATGATTCAACTGAATCAAAGCAATCGAAAGATTCCTTTTAATTCAACCACGGTAAATGAAAAGTTCATATACCAGTATTTCGATAGCAACTTACTACCTTCTTCAGTGAACGTTTTCGATTGATGATGATACACATTCATCAATCGAAAACGTTCACTGAAGAAGGTAGTAAGTTGCTATCGAAATACTGGTATATGAACTTTTCATTTACCGTGGTTGAATTAAAAGGAATCTTTCGATTGCTTTGATTCAGTTGATTTAAGATTATTAAAGCGCATGGTTTGATGAGCATTTTTGCTCGAGTCGGCATTTGTCAATCTCTTATAGGATCTTTGTAATTCATTTTGTCACGATAAAGTTCCGTCCTGTACATCTGTGAATTGTCTAAAAAATGCAAATTGATAAAAACCTTTGAATAGTCGTCATAAATTCTGATCTTCGTGTTTTAGAATTCTTTAAATGCCAAAATGTCACAAAATTCCACTTTTCACACTTTATGTGGCCATGATCTTAAGAAATTTAAAATATTTTCGTATGTGCAACATATACATACCTAGCTTCTAACCTCAGCTTTTTCAGGCATTGAGTGATTTTTGTTCGAGCTCCTTATAACTGACTTAACATTCTGTTCACCGAAGAATATTTTTTTCAAAACATATTTCTCCGACTTCGAATAACTTTGAAATAAATAATTCTAGCTAAATATTGTCAAGAAATCATATTTGAGTCACGTTACGAGCTTTTCAAAACTATAAATTTTGTAAAACTCGGTTTGCACGTTTTGTCCACTATTTTTATAGTGATTTTTCTTTTTAAAAAGACGTAAAATAATTCCCTGTACCGTCGTAAACGTTAATGCTTAACTGGTGCGTTCAGAATAGATTTTCCTTACATTATTATGAAGATAGTTATGAACAACTAAACAGCATCCACTAAAAATTTGATAAATTTCTTACAAAAGGTACACAGGAAAAATAGAACGCAGATCGAAGTGAAAATTTAAAAAAAAAACCAGCAGAGCAGAATCAAACAGCTTAACTACTTTAACAATTAAACTTACAATCTTTTCAAAATTGGGCACTTATAAGAGGCTCCTTCTCTAACCGTCTTGTATCAATTATAAAAAAAAATGTGTGTAATGGAAAGGCTTAATAAGTCGATTCAAGCACTCGTTGACTTCACTGTTTTTGACACTTCACAGTTACCCTTTTGATTCCTTATTTTCTAATTCTACACGCTGAGGAAACAAAGCAAACATTTGGGTCTTCTTTTATTCTTCGCTCACACATTTTTTAAAATATTTCTCAGCTCAGTTTCGGCATAAAAAAAATTGAAATAGTAATGAGTTGCAAAGAAATTCTATGTTTTTATTAGCAAATTATGAGAAACCAACCAATAATCTATAATTTGTTTAATGACAATTTACTCCTTTTTTCTTTTTTTTTCAATTTCAAGGCGTTAGAGCTGCCAAATCAATGTGAAAATGGTCACAGTTTTTTTGTATTGATGAAAATAACAATATTGGGTGGTAGTAGTGAAAGTTTGACTTTTAAAAGCTACGAAAGTACGTATTTTCTTAAATAAATTTTCATGAGGATTTGTTTCGTACTTCCTATTGCATTCATTTTTCACAAAAACAGGAATATCCTTATCATCTTTACAGAGATATTTAAAAAAAAAAACAGCTAGGTTCTCAAGTAACGATAATATTATAATCTTTGAGCATCACATGCCCTCCTTGATGATTTTCAAACTTCTGAAATCACAACTGATCTGAATCAGTTTTGAGCGATCCATGGAGGCTATCAGATGATTGTTTACTTTTCGCTTTGTGTAGAAATCCAAGCCCTTGCGACAGGTTTTGACAACATGCGGTTCTGGCATTTCCTCAAATTTTCCTTTTAAAACATTCATGATTGTCAATCCATAACAAACATGATTGACAATGATGCTAGGCTGAATGTTTGTGAATCAGTTAGTGAGCGACGCTCAGATGTATTTATCAACAAGTATGTCGACCACCTCTGATGGACCACGCTACGACTAGCGAAGGAAGCAAACGATGCCACTCGGTTGATTTTTTTGTATCCAGTTAGTATAAATTTTTGGGAAACGTACAACCTTAGAGCAAGTTCACTAGTGTTGGGAAAAAGTGATAGAAATTTTTACTCTTTCAACACACTTTGTAAATTTTGCCATGCAAAAACATTTTCAAGATCTGTCGCTTATAAGATTTTTTTTTTCACAACACGTGTTGTATTTTCGCATGCTGTGATGCAAAAATAGCCATATTCCTATCGCATAAAGCTGAAATAGAAACAGTGCTGTAAAAAAAACCTTAATCACGTGTGTATCGCAGTTACCATAGCAGACATTTTTTAGCTAAAAACAAATCCTGATGAGCGATTTTCGGAACATTGTGCTGGACACATGGAAAACCGTTAATTTGAAGGAAATTTTAACAAAAAATAACCTCAAATAAACAAGAAAAAAAATTTATTCAAGGTTTTGTTGACAACATATTATGACTACAAATATAAAAATTCCAGTTTGTGTTATGTTTTCTCGTAATTGCCATCAATTTGGATATTTTAGCGCCGATGTGGTCCAGCGGATAAGTTGACGCACGTCCGGTTTTGGTATGCCAAGCGTACTGGATTCGATTCCCGGTATCGACAAGAAAATTTTTGGGTTCGAATACCATTGCTGGCCGACACGTAAAAAGTGATTTCTCTTATAAATAGCTATATAATAAGAACGTTCAATCAATTGCCTGCTGGACAAGTATTAACACGGATGCCGGAATACCTGTCAGTAAACTAGTCCACCTGATTGACTAGTTCTTTCAAAATATACCTACATTAGTTCACGCAATACATTCACTCCATAACTTTTCATTCGAAGCCATGGGGTCCAGGAATGTTGTACGTAAAATTGGAGATTTGTCGAACTTAATAATCTAAAGAATGCATGTGAACATATACTTAGGCAGAAACTGCGGTGAATCCATGCACCCATGCGTTGAATAACCAACACTCCAAAAAATACAAAAATTACCAACAACTCTAATATATTGGTAGTTAATCTTTTTTTTTCGAAAAAAATAGCTAACTGTAGCACAAACTACATTCAAGCTAGATCATTATTTTTAATATTGTTATGGCTACAGAAAGATTTTCATTAACCACTTTTTTTTTCCTAAAATGCATCGAAACCACGAAAAAAAACGTTCAAATTTCAACTTTTTTTAAGTTTAAAAATACCATGAGTATTGATATAAATAGACA
Organism: Uranotaenia lowii; assembly: GCF_029784155.1. Lineage (NCBI taxonomy): Eukaryota > Metazoa > Arthropoda > Insecta > Diptera > Culicidae > Uranotaenia > Uranotaenia lowii. The sequence continues at coordinate 60,523,235 of NC_073693.1, read as the reverse complement.
AACTATAGGAAATTTCATAAAAAAGAAGCCTTCTCTATGCATTTTATGGTGGCTCCAGAGGGTTTCTCAGGAGCCACTTTTTAATACGAAATTCGGTAGAGATTATTATTTTCGAGAAATTTTGATCGAAATCGGGTTAGCTAAATTTGTGAATTGAACAAAATTCCCAAACTACTTTTGGTTCACAGTGCATAATCCTAACGAAATAGCTTTATTTTTCCTCTGCTCACCTCTATTTTATCTATGAAGCTTTGAGTTTAGCACTCGTGTAACCAACCAAATTGACTCTTGTAACCAATCACGATACACAATTCTGCTTCGAGATTATTGCTTAGAATACTTACTGGTAGAATTGAAATGTTTTGAAGTTTTAATCCTTGTTGTTAGTTAACACTTATCAGTCAACACATCAAAATTGAAGTTCCTGGAAAATTGAAGGGGAAAACCATAAATTGCTAATAAATGTAAAATGGTTCCCCCCCCCCCCCCCCCCCCCCGCCATAAAAATTTCCACTCTTGAGCATATCATTTTTTTCCTCCGTTCTTCATTCGAACCAATCAATTGGCGTTCTTTTCCTTCGAATTCCGCCGATTCTGATGAATGCATTCGAGTCGTGTGCGTGTGCAGCAGCACGCAATTTGGCAATTTTGCAGTGAATTTCCATCGGTGAATGGCCCTGGTTGCCGAGAGATATTGGCAAACGAAGGGGTGGAGGAAATGAGTGAAAAAAAATCTCGTTCAATTGATAGTGGAATATAACAGAAAAAAGAGATGCACTCTGAATGAATTTTTGTACGAATTTGCCGCATTTCATTGATTGCAAATTGGGCAATCAGATCAAGCTCGGTTGGCATATTGGCGCGGCTGCTATTGATGGTTGGTGGTGATGCTCTGAGGATGATGATGATCATCATCATCAACACCACCAACTTCATCATGATAGCAATTGGTTAATTTCGATTGTGTGTGACCAAATGAGATTTCGGATCAATGAGTTCCGAGTACAAATTGCACCATTCAAACTTGGCGCGGTGTGCAATTACTCAAGCGCTCTCCACAGAAGAGTACTTTTAACGGGCTTAGTCAATTACCTTTTATTTAGTTGGAATTTAGATTCAATTCGATCAATTGATTCTACTACTAGGTATTTAATTTTTGTTTCTAAAAAATGGGCCGTTTGATGAGAACCTTCCTCACAGAATAACTCAAACAGCAATATGGAAAAAGCTTCCGATTAAAACTGGAAGCGTGTCTCTTGAACAAGTATAACAATGTTGAGCATACATTTGAGCAAGGAAAATTTGAACTATTAACAGATCAAACAATCAGTTATTGATAATAATCCGCTTCCGGTACATGCTCTGAGAAAACTTCAGAGTGGTTCTATCTTTATTTTGACTGATTTTAAGTTTTAAGAAACTATCCTCCGTACCACACCGTAGCTTGATTTTATAAGAGACAAAACCTCAAGAATAATTAAATTACAGTTAGTCTGAGTTGGAAGAAGCTTTACAATGTCACCCGTTCATAAACTTACGGCAGTTTGGTGTCCTTAGACCTCCCTCAGTTCGTATATCAGTCTCAGGGTGAGCTCTCAGAAGCATATAACTTTTCCGGAATATTGAAAGACCTTTGCCGAAAGCCAAAAGGTGTAGGAGGAAGCTGGTAGTATGCTGCTGTTGTTAAATTCTGTTGTAGGCCAGGGTAAAATATCATGTACCGACGCTATCCGGCATCAGGTAGGAACGACTTTCAGTCCCGTCGTCGTCTTCAGCATCATCACTTGGCTTTGGTTCAACTAAAGGCATCCGCCAGAGTCGCGAGCCTTTCCTTTGCCGAGAGGTGTGATTAGAGCAGATTTCCCATTAAGATTTGGAACAGTTTATTGTTGGCATAATCGAGAGACCGAGAAAGGTCGACCCTAAAGCTTGCTTGGCACCCCCAGAATCCGGCGGAATCTGTGCCGGTGCCCCACAGTTAATGGACGCCTGCCAGACTGGGAAGAAATCTGGGGCCGACAACAGTAGCCAGAGTCAGAGTGGGTGATAAAATTTGCTTTTTGAATTAGGCCGAGCAAGGAGTCCCTCTCCAAATACCGGAATGGCTTAAATCTCGAGTGCGTAGGGTCGGTGAGATTTAAGATTTAAAGTTTTAAAGGTGTAGGAACCCGAGTTAAGAAGTTTTAACTTAGAAGTTTTGAAACTTCTCAACTCGGGTTCCTACACCTTTAAAACTTTAAATCTTAATTTGACGAATCTTTCATTTTGTTCAAAATCATATTTCAATACGCTAGGACGCATCACAAGCACTGCCTTAAGATATTCGCCTGGTAGCCTTACTTTATTCGATGTTGATTTTGCTTTACACACTTTCCTTTTCCTTTCCTTTTCCTTCCTTTTCCTTTCCTTTTCCTTTCCTTTTCCTTTCCTTTTCCTTTCCTTTTCCTTTCCTTTTCCTTTCCTTTTCCTTTCCTTTTCCTTTCCTTTTCCTTTCCTTTTCCTTT